>NW_004949096.1:25534461-25550284 GCF_000317375.1 Microtus ochrogaster
GGCGTATGTCGGGATAAGTTCACGGAATCCCTGTCATGAGGCATGGGTCCTTGAGACAATTGCTCCAGAACAGCTGCCTGCGTTTTCTCTCTAGTATGAAGGATTCTGAGTCAATTTCATAACCAACTCATAGAGGAGGCAACGGAGGAAGCCGCTCCTCTTCCCTACTTTGTGATGGTCTCAGTGTCAGGGAATCTTCCAGACTAAATGCCTGAAGGGATTTGTCTGATTATAGAGATGCTGTTCATCTAGTGCCAGTGTTTAAAAGAAAAAACCCTGTATGCTTCTCTCCAGACACAAAATTAACAATTTCTTCCTGATCACCTTTCAACGTCTTTGGCTGGAAAAGGTTAATGAAAAAACTCAGTATGACAGACTAATACCCATTTTAATGGTAATGTAACTGAAAGACGTCAGCTCGTCCTCTGCACATGCCTCTGTTCCTGGCCATGATTTAATGTTCCCATAAGAATACGTGTTTGTACAATTTTTTAGAAAGTAAAATTCTGATTGGTCAGATTTTAATGGGAGACAGCCAGATTTTGGTTCTACCAAAACACAAACCAGGACTTGACCGATCTTGTCCTTTTCTGCATTCCCGTCCTGGCTTGCTACTATGGTCCCTCTTAGCTGTGCTTCTGTGGCCAACTTTCCAGGAAGGGGCATGAGCCAGACACCAGAGCACAGCCAAGATCTCAGAGGCGCAGAGCAGGCATGCCCACAGCATAGCACGCCCAGATCTTGCTTTCCTAAGTGACCACTGGAGTGCCCCGCTGAGGTATTCCTTGGCTAGGGGAAGGTGTGGAAGCAGAAGTTGAGGGTTTTCAGTTTGTCTGGCACTAAACTACAACCCAATTTTAATTGTATTACTGGACAGTGGGCTAATCTGAAGAAATGACTAAACTCACCTGAAGCGAACATTTTCAGACTTGATCTAATCTGCTATTTCTCACTAGAATGGCAATGTTGTTAAAAACTCAGTAAAGCTAAATAGGGATGTTGTGTCTTACTCTGGTTATGGCACTTGGAAGAACTCCGATATTTATGAGTTACCTAGTTGAAGGAAACAATGTGAACTACTGGCTGTCCTGACCAATCAGAAGATGAGAATTGTACAAAAAGTCTGTCCCAGCTTACTAACCGCTAACCACCCAAACTAAACTAATGAGCCCAGCAACTGTCCTGACCCCCCCTCTCACCCTTCCACTCAGGCATCGCTCTATTAACCTCTTCCTCCATGGCTATCAGAGATTTTGGATAGAAACAGAGGCGTATTCCTTTGAAGAGAAACTAGTACAGGATTTGGCTGTAAGTACCGAACAAACTGGGAGTGGACACGGGCATGAATGGGTTTGATTTTTCTATCCGTGTTTGTGTATGTTATGAAAGTCAGGCATTTACAGAGAATGTGTGTGCTGTGTCAATTTGACCTGAAAAGAGCTAACTAAATTCTCAGGGTGATGCTGCCCATGGGCCTATGAGCCAGAGGATGGAATTTCAGTTAGAGGTGCTAATGTCCTCACCCCTGTCTCCATCACCATTAACAACTAATGTTTCTTAAAGTGCACAGCTGTGGCATGGGGAGTCCATGCCTAGTTAAGTTTTGAGCACCACTGGTTGCAGGAGACCCCTGCCCTGCTTACTCCCTGCTAAAACTCCACATCCAAAACAGTAGCTCTGCTCTGGGGAAGGCACATCTAAATAATCCTCTTTCCTGCATCTCTTTTCTGTGTTGGCCTTTCAGAAAGCTGGCATGCACTCTCTAGTAGACTTCATACTCTGGGACCACTCCACGGGAATCACAACGGAGCAGCCTCATCCTGTGTCAGGAAAAAATAAGCCCTCCCTCCTCTTCTCTTTTCTCACCCTTAGTGTTCTCTTTTCTCTTTCCCTCCCAGCTTCTCGTTTGTTCTCTGCACTAATACTGGATTATTTCTCTTTCATTCTTTTCTGTCCATTCTCCTCTTTGAACTACCGTTCTGTGTCTTTGCCCTCTCCTTCCCTTTTTCCTTTTAAATCTCTCTTCGCCGTTTCTTCCCTTTGTTCTTAGCTCCCTTGCTTTCCCCACACACTCCTGTTGATGAGAAAGGTGCTGCCCTTGCTTTCCCCACACACTCCTGTTGATGAGAAAGGTGCTGCCTTTGCTTTCCCACGTTCCTGGTTGGTGTGAAGCTGGCAGGAAGTGGCATTTTAGCCCTCTGCTGCGGAACCATTCGCACAACCTGGGTAGTTCTCACCAATTCACCAAGTACATCCACCTGCTGACTTAACCTCTGCCAGAAAATTTCACTGTTTCCACTAGCACCCGCTGCTGCTTCTTTTTCTATAAACACAGAGAAGTGGTTTGGTGAGAGGAGGGCCGGTCTTGCGACTCCTACATGGCAGTTTTGCAGGACAATGTAAATTTAGGGTAGAGTGTGAAGCTGAAACAAAGAGACAGGTCTTTTGTTAGCTTAAATCTAGACTAATACTACGGTAAGATTTTTTTAATTGGTTCCTCTTATTATAGTATTGAAATTAAGTCTGCTAAATTTATTAAGTCATGTTCATGGCCTGATTTTATATACTTGTACCTATCAATAAACATTGCGATACTTGAAAAAAAAAAACTAAAATAATACAACTGGACCCCGAATAAGCCCAGAGATTTATGACTTTGTTCTCACCTCTATCTCAAGCCTGCTTTCCAGAAGAAATTCCATGTATTGTCTAGAGGGACTCAATTTCTTAAGTGACAGCAGGGTTTCCCTCCTGAACTGGGGTGCTCACAGCTTGCATGAATGTTGATTGGAGTCTGTAGCTCTTTCCCTGTGGCCAGCCCTTTGCTTTCTTTGATTTCATTTAACTTAAAATGGAACGTCCCTTTGATTGGCTGGGGAAATGTGTCTGTCTACAGCAACCCTGCATCCTCGGGACTCCTGCGCTGGAATAAGCAGCTGGTAGATGATGCTTTCAGTCCGATGCCCTCTGTGCCTTGCGCTTCGCCTTCTCGTTACTCGCATGCGGTTGTAACAGTGCGTACAGGGATCTGTGCCTCAAATCTGCCTGTGTTGCTCTGTGTAGAAATCTCCCAGGGTTGAAGAGGAGGAAGAGGAAGAGACAGAAAAGCAACCTGACCCACTTCACCAAATCATCCTGTATTTTAGCCGCAATGCCCTCACAGAGAGGAGGTGAGTGTCCCCATGGTGTTCTTCCCACAGGCCTGGGACAGGGCTCGCTCAGAACTGCCCTTCTGTGTCAACAGCAGGTAGAAGGGATTTTAGAACTGAGAGGTTCTGTTCATGGTCACCAGGACACACCCAGAGGACAGGCTTCTCATCATAATATGAGACAGACTAAAGATGAAATGGCCTAAAATCATGACTTTAATCCTAAATTCCATGTTGAGACAGTGCTAGATGAGCTTTTCAGAGCCAGAGTATCTAATTAGCTCACTAGTATATTTAACTTGGAATTTATATGGTTTTTAGTAATTTTTTGTTGACTCCAGAACATAGCCTGCTAAATATTTTTTCTGATATTCTCTTCCAGCAAATTGGAAGATGACCCTTTGTACACCTCCTACTCCAGTATGATGGCCAAGGTACTCCTGGGTTCTTACCACGTTGTCACAATCTGCCTATCATATTAAGTTGTATAAGCATGAAGACTAGGGCTTGGTCATAAACAGGTTCTGGGCATCACACAGTGCCCGCATTGTTAGTGTAGCACCTTGAGACTTTGTAGAAATAGCGGCAACTGGATTCATAGTCCAGTTCTAAAGCTGACTGAATTCGGCTTAAGCACAAAGACTGTCTTCCACCTTCAGTCAGTGACTGGGAGAGGCCAGGTAGTTCATTCTGTGTGCACATGAAGGACACAGGCCAGACACTAGAAAAGGTTCCAGTGTTTCAGAGAAGTCACAGTGACTAGAGGAATGCCACCCAGAAGTTTGACAAACTCTGGCATGCTGAATGTACATAAGGAAAACATTCAGAAAAGAGGAGACAGATGATGGCAAACAGGAACTCGTATTGCTTTGTTCTGTTGTCTCTCATGACCCTAGTACAAAGTGACAATTTGGGGTTTCTATCATGGATATTCCAGTCTTAATATCACAGCCCTGGCATCTGTCTTAAGAGGGACAAATTCTTGTATTCCTTTGTCCTCATTTGCATCAAAACTTTTTAGGGAAGGGAATTCGTATCTGTGCTTAAAACAGGTCCCCGTTAGATATGTGAACTCCATGTTCTTCTTTCTTGTTCCTTAACCCCTTGGTGACTACAAAAATGGCATTTAAAGTAGAATGTAGGCCTGCAATGATTGGAATGTTCCTAGTTTTACAAGGTGCTGAGGTCCCTAGGAGTCTGTGAATGATAACCTGTCCCTTGTATGTTCTAAATGTCAGAAGAGCTATGCTTGGGAGGGAGAGGGAACTGGGATTGGTATGTAAAAATAAAAAAGTTTTTTTTATAAAATACACTAAGAAATAACGAAAAAAAGAAGAGTGATTCCCTATAACTTGGTTGTCTGTGTCCTCCTTTCCCTGCTCCATGGAACCCAGAGTTGTCAGAGTGCTGAGGATGAAGACGAAGATGAAGAGAGGGAAAAAACATTTGAAGTGAGTTTCCATAAATACATTAGAACCGAGGCCCGTACAGGCCAATAGAATGGGGCTTCAGAATGGTGACTGCCGTTGGCTTATGGGACTCACTGTACTGCTGTGTCTGACTCAGCAAGTCCAGCCATGGCTCTGCCATCTGCCTCTGTGACTGGCAAGTAGCAGGCATCCTGCTCATCAGCAGTGCCCACTTCTAACTATGCTGGTTCTTATGGGAACTGGTCTACTTATCTTATAGAAACAGACTGAAAAGGGGCAAATTTAAACAACCAAAAATGAAAAAAATCAAGGGCATTTGGATTATCACTGCTACTCTAGAAATACTAGTTGATGGCAGTTTTATTTGAAGGCAGTGCAGAAGCCCGGCACTCCTAAGACTGCACAATTTTAGATTTCTGTGCTCTTTGATAGGCAAAGCATCCAAAAATATAATAAAAGTGGACGTAGATAATTACACTTCTGGTAACCAGTTCTGGTAGAACATGTCTGCAGTGTAAATACAGGGACATTTCTTACATCAGACAAATATAGTCAGGTGGCCCCTCAAGCATGTTTCCTGTATAAAGAGCATTGAAAGACAAGCACATTTAAATCTTGACTTGCTAGAAATTGCATGCTGGGAGATGGAAAAGCTAGAGCCCTGGAGGCAGCCAAGGAGGAACTTGTCTCCAGGAGAAAGGCTTACAGCTTGTGGCTTTGCCTGGACTGGAGTTGAGGCAGGGGTGATGGACAAGTCCACACCTTGACCTGCACTGCTTAGTTAGTGTGTGTCCTACCCTCATGCTAGGACCCTGAAGGCTAAGACTGAGAGCTTTGGCTGAATCTTCCTGCTCCTCTTCCCAAAGTGACCATACTGAGTCAATCTTCTCTCTCTGCTCTTCACTATTTAAATAATAATAATTTGCTTTATAATAGCAAAGGTGAAAACACTGTTACCTAGCAACATAAAGAGTAGAAACCTCAACATTAAAGAGTGAGTAAATTATGGGTAGATTCTTTGGGGAAGCCAGGTCGTGTCTGGAAATAAAATTTAGAGGTTTGCTTTATCCACAGTTATACACATTGCTTTTCATAAGCCATGAAAGATTCACTCTCAGCGTATCTTGCCACGTTGCATTTACCCAAGGAGAACATGGGCAACACATTGCTTTTCATAAGCCATGAAAGATTCACTCTCAGCGTATCTTGCCACGTTGCATTTACCCAAGGAGAACATGGGCAGAAGGGAAGAATGAGAGCCTTGGAGGGCTGATCTTTCTATATGACTTCTTCTAGGAGAAGGAGATGGAGAAGCAGAAAACACTGTATCAGCAAGCACGCTTGCACGAACGTGGTGCTGCAGAGATGGTCCTTCAGATGATAAGTGCCAGCAAAGGTGATGTCCCTGTTTCTAGGTAGACCCTCGGTGACTGTCACAGAGCTAACGCTCCATGGCCTAAAGTCACATTAACATGCCTAAGAAAGCCCAACAGGTATAATTTACCACCTTTTTCCTTGGTGATTCAATCAAATCTTCACCCTGGCAGGTGAGATGAGTCCCATGGTGGTTGAGACACTGAAGCTGGGAATTGCCATTCTCAATGGAGGCAATGCTGGCGTGCAACAGGTAAGATGGTATGGGGGATGGTGTGGAGTTCCTGGGGTACTTCCATGAGAAACCACATGAATAATTCACCTTCCTGCTATTCACTCACTTATCCCCTCTTCGTTAAACACTTATTTACCGATTACTGACAATGCCTGGTTCTGCTGTAAAGGCTGAAGTTATTCTAGTGAGTGATACAAATGAAGTCCTCAACTGAGAAGCTCAGGCTGGAGGATTATGAGTTCATGGCCACCTCAGGCTACAAAGTGAGTGAGACTCTCTCTGTCTCATAAACCCAGGGGTCAGAGCTATAGCTCAGTGACAAAGCACTTGCTTAACATGAACAAGGCCCCATGTTCAATTTCTCAGACCGCAAAATATAATAGCAAAACATCCTATCTCGCTGATTACGTTCTAGTGGGCATAAAATGAGAAGTCAGTATTCAGATAGCTGGTAGTCATTTGGTGTCTGAATTGGAACTGGTTGAGAAAGGTAGGCATTTGTGAGTATCTCCTGAAGCAGTGGTTCTCAACCTGTGGGTCACAATCCCTTTAGCAAACCTCTTTCTCCAAAAATATTTACACTATGATTCATAACAGTAACAAAATTATAGCTATAAAGTAGCAATGAAATAATTTTATGGTTGGGGTTATCACACCATGAGGAACTATAGTAAAAGGTTGCAGTGTTAAGAAAGTTGAAAGCCACTGTGACCTACAACAGCCCTGTGCACAAGAAAGTGAGTTCAAACAGCACTTTAATATTCATAAAAGTATATCTCAGAGCCTTTGCAAAGTCTCTGAATTCATAACTATCTTAGACATAATGTTTTCTTGGTCTTTAAATCTTCCCAAGCTAATTTCTCATGAAGAATTGTTATTTTTTTTTCTGTCTTGCTGGCTTCTTTTTTCCACTACAACATATCAGCTAACTATCTTGCAGCAAGCTCTTTTTTAATATACAAAAATTTTATGTCACACAAAATTCCTCCTTTCTAAAATCAGAGACCAGAGAAAACAAAGTAAAAATGTCTGTGCTCTCAACCAGGCCCATTGCTGTCTGGACTCTTGTTCTGATAAACAATACTCATAGAGCAATTGAGAGTATACCTCAGCAACAATGACATTACGATGTCACCATCCCAACACTCATCCAAAATAATAAAGACTTTAAACAATAAATCCACAAATGCTAAAGGTCTACTACGCTGTGATGAAGTAGTGAAAATAATAAGCCTTTAAACAATAGAATCTGACTCCCTGGGTAGATGTTTTGACTCATGCACAGTTTTCTTTGTTATTGTTACATGTATGCATTCATTTAAGCATATAAATACAACCTTCTGTGTCCATTTAGTGCTGCCCAAATGCATGCCTTTAGGGTTGACCACTTGGTTTTGGATCACCTATCAAGTGACTCAGCCTTGGGGAAGATTGATTCTCCCTTATTAATTTCCTGTAGTCATTGATTGTCTGTAGCTCTTCATCTAGGGATAGGGCCTTCTAAGATTTCTCCCGAACAGACTGGCATGTCATCTGGTGCTAATATTACTCACACCTTACTTAGGCAACCTACTGTTGAGATGTTGTAGGTGCAGCTCCCTGGTACTGTAGAGAAGACAGCCTCTCAACTGACATCCTGGTCCCCTTGCTCTTATGGTTTTTTTGGCCTCTTGCCAGATGCTCCCTGAGCCTTGGGGTAGAGGTTATATTTTCTTAACTACACCAGTAACTCTTATCTGTAGCCCTGAATCTGCTTTGGTGTGCTTCTATGGCAGGGGATTTGCCATTTCTCCATCAGAATTGGGAAGATCATGAGCTGCGACATAGTTTTCATTGATTCTCTCTAAACTGTGTCTCTTTACAGAAAATGCTAGATTACTTAAAAGAGAAAAAAGATGCTGGGTTCTTTCAAAGCCTTTCTGGTCTTATGCAGTCTTGTAGGTAAGTCTGGGGAAACCACTAAGCATTCTTAAAAACAAAGATAAAGGGGTACACAAAATCATCTACCTTACCATGCAATTGTTGAGAAGATTCAGCATTCACTACCTTAAAATCCCAGAGAGTGGCTCATGTTCCCTAGCCTTCAGGATTACATTCAAACTACATTAAGAGAAGTAATCCACATCAGTCACAAACATCATTTCCTGCCAGAAACCAAAGTTACAATTACTTAACCATTTGCCTCTAAGTATCAAGAGTTAAGACAGACTATGATGTCTTCCATTTGAACATTTGGGGGGATGAACATCCCAGATGATTTCTCACAGAAGTTTTAAGACACTTTAATGGTTTTGATTATTACACAGATAATACATATCTGTAAAATACTTAAGCAGTAAGAAAATTAAAACATTCAGCATGGGTGTTTAGGGATTAAAATGAAATGCATGGCACCAATTCAAAAGCAAAGCTTCAAAGCAACAAGGTCCAAACGTCATTTCCTGTGTTTATCTTGCCGCTTGCCCCAATCCCCAACCCAACACAGCAAAATTTAAGTAGTAAAACAGCAGGATAATTTGGGTTTTTTTAAGCAGCCCTTTTTTAATTGCACAGGCTGGGATGGGGAAAACAACACATCTAGCACCTGGTGAGATGTCAGAGGAGACCAAGTCCTTGTAACTTTTGCAGAGGACCCAGGTTCAGTTCCCATCATCCACATGGTGGCTCACAGCTATCCATAAACCCCAGGTCTAGAGGATCCCACAACCTCTCCTGACTTCCATGGGCACCAGGCATATACATGGTACATGCAGACAAAATATTCATACACAAAAATAATGTTTTTTAATTTAAAAAGAAAAACAACAAAGGTAGCAATAGAAATTTCACCAAGAGTCCCCAAAAAGGAAACAAAAAAAAAAGAGTGCTAATAACTCTCTAGTCTACAACCATGTCCTCTGAGCCCCAACAGAAGTAAAGCTAATGCTAGTCTTCATGGGCTCAGCCATGCACGCCCCTAAGAGCGATACCTTTATAAAACTTTTTGCTCTAGCACACTGTTCAGATCAGTTAAGGAATTAACCTATTGGGAAAGCGTAAGGGTACTTAATTTGGGAGTGATTTGTTCCCAAGGTGTTCTCATTCCCAGCCTGGGTAGCTTTTCTTGCCTCAGAAAAACTTGACTGTAGCCAGGAAGGTAGGGGGAAGTGGGGACAGAAACAAACACCAACTTTTCACAAATTTAGGGACACCAAGGGACACCATTTCACAGAAGGCCTAATCTTAGCTGCTACTGGCTTTTGAACAAAGTAGGAACCATAAGAGAGGGAGGCCTTTGAATTCATCAGAATTCATCATTCAGCTTTTTCTTCCAATCCTCATCCTAGACACTAGGGACCACAATTCTCTGTGATCTTTAGAGAAAACAGCTAGAGGTGGGAGGTGAGCATTGGGTGTAATTTAGGAATCTCAGAATCAAATCATCTCTTCCTGACTTGGGAGGGCTTTCTAAATCTTCACCCATAAGAAAGGATTCAAACTAAACAGCGATCATCATCTCTCTGTATGTATGACAAGGTCTGTGAGCTGTCACATCCATAAACCACAGTGCTTGGCACAAACCCAAGGGGCTTCAGGCTTTTTTGGACAAACTGTTATGTGTTAGTCTATTTATGATAATAAAGAGACAAAATATTCTTCGTAAATACTTGACATTAGAAATCTATTTTCCCAGTGTGGTTAGCCCTGAACCTTGTTTTCTTTTGTCAATTAAAAGTGTCCTTGATTTGAATGCATTTGAGAGGCAGAATAAAGCTGAAGGCCTGGGAATGGTTACAGAAGAAGGAACACGTAAGTAGCCAATGAATGCCAAGGTCATCCCCTCCCTGGTTGAAAGCTCAGCTCTTTCTGATCACAGCCTTTGCATGCAATTTCTTTGTCTACAAAGACTTGCTCCGTTTGAGCAAAACATTTCTCTCTGATGTTGCTAAAGCCAGCATCCAGGCTGGATGTGTTCATAGAGCTAGCTATAATTGAAGTTTGTTACAGTATTTATGGGTTTCTTACTTTGTATTTTCTCTTTTTCCTCTCTTCGCCAGTCATTGTTCGTGAGCGTGGTAAGTGTGACTCTCTAGTCGGAGTTCCTACCATGGTGTGAGAATCCTAAGGGATTGGATTTAATTGCTTTGGTACAGATACATCTTGGGTTTGGTGGTTGCATGCCGAGTTTAACCCTGCAGCTTGATGCTTAATTAAAGAAGTGCCTTCTATCTATCTGTGAAGCATGGGTTTTGATGGGCTGTGGGCCACTGACTGCTGTTAGCCTAGTTATTCTCATTGCAGGATGTGTCTTCAGGCTACACAGTTTACTATTTGCGCTGTGTACTCCACAGCCTTGGCTATCAATTAGTTGGATTTCTCAACATCGGTCCAAAGGTTCATTTCCAAAGCCGTTTGCCAGTTTGGAGTCATGTGCCTTAGCAGGTGTTCCTTGTTGAGAGGCCATGCACATGCTGCCGTGTCTATTATGTTTTTAAGGTGAAAAAGTGCTCCAGAACGATGAGTTCACACAGGATCTCTTCCGGTTCCTACAGCTGCTTTGTGAAGGACACAACAGCGGTGAGTGGGGACAGCTGACTTGTCGAGGGAAAGCAGCATCTGTGGCGGGATTCTCATTCAGTGGTACCTGCTTGATTCAAATAGTTACTGTTCTGTGGCATGATGTGAAGAGACATCATGACCGAGGCAATTCTTAGTTTGGAGCTTGCTTAGAGGGTTGGTCCATGATCTTCATGGTGGGACAGAGACAGGCATGGTGCTGGTGCTGGAGCTGAGAGGTTGACATGTTTATCCACAGGCAGCAGGGAAGAAGAGTGAGACTGGGCCTGGCATGGCCCTTTGAAACTTCCAAGCCCACTCCCAGAGACACGCCTCCTCCAACAAAGCCACACCCCCTCCAACAAGGCTGCTTCTCCTAATCCTTCCCAAACAGTTCTACTAACTGGTCACCCAAGCATTCTAACATATGAGCCTATGGGGGTCATTCTTATTCAAACCACCAGGCTATCCAAGTTCATCTAGTCCTTAATACGAAAGCTGCATAGAATGACCGTTAGGCTTATGACTGCTGCTGTTTAGTGTCACCAAGGCTAAACCACTCCCAGAATCACCATCCCTTTCATATCACCTCCTGGATTTTATCTTGTTCTAGGTGTCACAGGGTTATCAGAGCTCAGAGTAGAGCAGGATTTGTGAGGCTCCAAATATATTCTCTGTGTGAGACTTGCCACATAGTATGCTATGTCTAAGCTCAGTTAACAGGGTATGCCTGGCTCCCTTTGGTCTAATGGGCCTAGGTTCTGACCCAGCACTGATGTTCTCAGACTTTCAGAACTTTCTGAGGACTCAGATGGGCAACACCACCACTGTGAACATCATAATCAGCACCGTGGACTACCTTCTGCGTCTGCAGGTGAGTCGGAACCATGGGCAATGGTGCACTGCATCTACAGTTACACGAGCTAGCAACAGCCATGCAGAAACAGGGAGGCCCAGGATAGAGATGTTCCTCCATGGAACTATATCCCGATAAGCCACTCATAAGCTGGAGATGCATTTCCTACGCCTAGCTATTGCACATCATAGTTTCGTGAGATGAGACACTGTAGCATATTGATGGTTTACTCTTAAGATTATGTGGCTGACCCTGGGCTCCTGAATAACATTATCAGAGGACTTCACATCATAAATAGGTAGCTGAAAAAAAAAAAAAACAACACTCGGAACTACAAGTACAACTTCAACTGGATCGATAGCACTTTCACACCATTGTTAAGTTGGAAAACTTAGGCTTTAGACCCGCATCACTCAGAGAATGTCTATGTAGTCTAACCCTCAAAGAAGGAGTTGTAATCTATGCCCTCACACTTAGGGAAGTTTTAATTCCTAAAACATGTGTTCAAAGACAAGGCAGAAGGACCCTTGATCATGAGAGTGTCTGTTACAAAATGCTGGGCATAGGTTAGTGTTGTCAGTAAAGACCCGGCTTCAGTGGCCCTGAAAGAAGGATCAAATTACCTATGGATAATCACTATTATCTTCAGTGGGCATAGCTCACTTTGGATGTCGTATATTATAGTCTTCCAGGTGCTAAAGGCTGTGTATCTTCCTTAAACATTCTTCCCTGTGGAGAACTACGTGAGTTTGGAAGGTGTTAGGGGCAGCTATCTCTGTGCATCTTTGTTGGCTCCCCGGCTCTGTTCATAGCAGAGGCGTAGAGATATGATCAGATCCATCCAAATGTCAAACTCTACTGTTTGCTTTCAGGAATCCATCAGCGATTTCTATTGGTACTACTCGGGAAAGGACATCATTGATGAATCTGGACAGCACAATTTCTCTAAAGCTCTGGCAGTCACCAAGCAGATCTTTAATTCTCTTACAGAGTATATCCAGGTAGGTGCTAATGAGGGCAGAGTTGGCAGCAGAGGGAGTATTTTTAACATGCTCATTTTCTGTGTTTTCTAGAGTATTTGGATGCACACAGTGCATCTGTTGTACTCAGCCCCAACACTGGCATAATTTCATATCTAGGAAAAGGAACCATGGTACCCATGGTCTTTGAGAACCTGTAGTCTGTGGTCCCCTGTTGGGACCTGTTCATGGTGTTGTCACACTTTATTTTCATTACCTCATTACACTTTTGCTTCCTTTTCTAGACTGACTGCTTTATATGAATGAAAAATATATTCACCTTAAAATTCTTCAGTCTAGAATATCTGATGATGTATCAATATCTGATGTTCAGTAAGCACAGAGAGTGAAGCAGAGAAACTGTTTACAGAATTACGGAACAATGGCATAAGCAATATCCTAGTAGGGGTTTTAAAAAATGAACCAAATCCAACCTACCTATTGTGACACATGCCTACAATCCCAGGGTTTGGGAGGCAAAGGCAGGAGGATCTTGGGTTTTGAGCTAGTCTGGGCAACATAGTGAAACTCTGTCACAAAATGGAATAAATAGCAATAAAAATTGAATCTTTGAGCTCTTACTATGGAAGAAGTAATGTCAAGTGGATTTCAGAGTGAATGTCTTAATGTTCTAGTATTCTTTCTCTTCCTTTTTTTCTTTTATTTAAAAAAAAAGAGCTATCTTTTTTTTCATTTTACATACCAATCTCAATGTCCACTCCCTCCCCTCCTCCTGTTCCCTCCACTTTCCCCTCCTCCCCACCTCCCATCTACTCCTCAGAGTAGCTGGCACATTGCTTTGAAGAAGAATCAAGGCCCTCCCTACTATATTTAAGCTAAGCAACGTATCCCTCCAAAGAGAATGGGTTCCAAAAAGTCAGTACAAGCAGCAGGGACATATCCTGGTCCCACTGCCAGTGGCCCTGCAGTCTGTCCCAGTCGTACAACTGTCAACTAGAGGGACTAGTTTGGTCCTATGCTGGTTCCTTCCCTGTCTGGTCAGGGTTGGTGACCTCCCATTAGCTCAGGTAAGCTGTTTCAGTGGGTGTCCCTATCATGATCCTGACCTCTTTGCTCATATTCTCACTCCTCCCACTCTTCAGTTGGACTTTGGGAGCTCAGCCCAGTGCTCCACTGTGGCTCTCTGCCTCTGCTTCCATGAGCTACTGAATGAAGGTTCTATTGGTGATGTTTAAGATAGTCATCAATCTGATTACAGGGTAAGGCCAGTTCAGGCACCCTCTGCACTATTTCTTAGGTTTTTAGCTGGGACCATCCTTGTTGATTCCTAGGAATTTCTATAGAGCCAGGTTTCCTGCTAGTCCCATGATGGCTCCCTCAATCAAGATATCTCTTTCCTTGCTTTCCATCTCTGTCCTTCCCCTCGTCTTGACTATTCTGTTCCCTCAAGTTCTCCTCCCTCCTCTCCTTCTCCTTTCCTCCTCCCCTCCCACCCTCTTTTCTCCTCCCACCCCCATGCTCCCAATTTTGTCAGGAGATATTATCTATTTCCCCTTTCCAGGGGGATCTATATATGTTTATCTTTGGGTTTTCCTTATTACTTAGCTTCTCTGGGGTCATGGACTATAGGCTTGTTATCCTTTGCTTTACAGTCTGTATTCACTTAAGAGTGAGTGAGTACATACCATCTTCATCTTTCTGGGTCTGGTTAACTCACTCAGGATGTTTTTTTCTAGTTCTATTCATTTACATTCAAATTTCAAGATATTGTTTTTTTATTGCTGAGTAGTACTCCATTGTGTAAATATACCACATTTTTTTTTAGCCATTCTTCAGTTGAGGGGCATTTAGGTTGTTTCCAGGTTCTAGCTATTACAAATAATGCTTCTGTGAACATAGTTTAACAAATGTCCTTGTGGTATGATTGAACATCTTTTGGGTATATGCACAAGAGTGGTATTTCTGGGTCCTGGGGTAGGTTGATTCCCAATTTTCTGAGAAACTTCCATACTGATTTCCAGAGTGGTTGTACAAGTTTTCATTCCCACCAGCAATGAGGAGTGTTCCCCTTACTCCACATTCTCTCCAGCATAAGCTGTCATTGGTGGTTTTGATCTTAGCCATTCTGACTGGTGTAAGATGGCATCTCAGAGTTATTTTGATTTGCAGTTCTCTAATAGCCATCAGGGAATGGCTGAACATTTCCTTAAGTGTCTTTGGGCCAAATTTGAGAGTCTTCTGTTGAGAATTTTCTGTGTAGATCTTCCATAACATTTGCTATGCATCTCCTACAACAGTCTGCCTGCCGTGAAGAGAGAGATGAATGATCTATGTAGGAAACCTGTCTATATAATCAGTAGCCATAAAAGCCTTATGTAACACAAGATTTTTGAAGGATAATTGACACTTCATTTTTATGTGATCATAACCACAAAACTCATGAATAAAATATTTGCTCCTTTATTAGTTGAACAAAACATTTAGCTTGTGTTCTCATCTTGGTTTCTGGGGAGAATATATTATATTGTCTCTGCTATGAAACTGTTGAGAATGTAGTTTAAAATGCATATGCATAATGAAAAATATTTGCTATGAGATGATCACACATAATTTAAAGTAATCATATGTATTATGCCCCTAATCATATCTATTATGCACCAAACATGCAGAAGTGGAATTGATGATAGCCTCAACAGCATTCTGAAACTCAGAGTCAAACAACAAAGAAATAAAGCAAACAAACCACACATGAGGAGTTTAATGAAAGAGAAAGCTCTTATGAACCTAAGGGCTTAGTGTCGTCACAGAGACACACAGACTGTGCATAAAGAAGGATGCACACTGGTCTTTTGGAGAAGTCATGGATGATTGTGAGTGACTTATGAAGAATAATGTCAGTGACTGAAGAATAAACAAGGAAAGGCATGAGGAATGTCCCATCCCCTTCCTTGTGTACCATCATTTCCTTCTTTCCCCATTCTGTAAGTCAACAATAAATCTCAGAGTGTGGCTCTTTTATATATCATGGAGTTGAAATTTGTTCAATGAAAAACATTATCTGGAGGATGAGGTAGGATGATCACAAGTTCAGGACCTACCTAGGGTAGAGAGTGGATTAAAAGTCAGCTAGGTTAAGGAGATCCTGTTTCAAATTTTAGATAATTTAAAAAAGGTTGAGGCTATAGATCAACAGAAGAGTGACTGCCTTGTATGTGAGGCTCCAGGTTCAATCCCCCAATGGTGGAAAAAGAAAGGGAGAGAGA
>NW_004949096.1:25550424-25607509 GCF_000317375.1 Microtus ochrogaster
AGGAAGGAAGGAAGGAAGGAAGGAAGGAAGGAAGAAGCAGCAATTAGATTTTCATCCAATGTCCATATCACGAGGCAACTAGCTTACTCAGATTTTATTTTCTCATAAAAATAAATACAAAACTTAGTGTGCTTCCTGGGTAATGAGTTGTTTTTTTCAATGTAGTAAAAGTAAACTGTATTAAAACTCAAAAAAAAAAAAAAGAAGGGCTTCATTAAGGAGAGGGCAATAGTATCCCATTCAGGGGTAAATGGAGAAAGGAGAAAGTTACCAACGAAGATTTCCCCTGGAGTACTCAACACAAAAGAGAAGCTTGCATTCTGTGAATACTTCTTTCAACAACCAGTTTTGTTCAAACATGAACTCATTGGCCTCTAGGGACAAGAAATTGAACATAGATAAACAGTGATTTGGGATAAAACAGTATGACTTGGGACAATATTTCTTCATATTTCTTCATCTCAACTTTCCCTTGGGAATCCTACCGAGACTCTTCCATTCTTGTGGTAATATGTGTGTCCTTTTTGGATATTTCTTTTTGAAGAGAAATTTGGAGATTGATTAAAGTTTTTTTTAAAAGAAAAAACAGGCTATGATAGTTACTAATGATCATAGATAAGAAGGTTATTGTGAAAATACAAACTGGTATTTGTTCATCTGACATTCAGCTTTGAAAAGAAAGTATCTGATATGGTATTTATATCTGGTGTTTATGTTAGTATGAACCTCCTAGAAGTAGTTGATTGCTGGGATTATGTGGAAGGACGCTTAAAAGAAACCCCACACTAGCTCAGAATTGAGAAATAGATGGTTATTTATTTAGGGGCAGACTCACAAATCAGAATCCTCTACTGGAACAGAGATCAGAAACCAAATCCCGCAGCCGGATGTATGTTCTGCATTGGCATAAATAGTATAAGAGGCCACGCCCCAATGGCCAGGTAACTACTAGCTGTAAGACTTTCTACAGCAGGATTAGTCAGAGGTTGTAACACTTACATGAAGCTCTGCTTGAAAGCAACAGGTGGTAGATTACCCTTGGTTTTTATACTGTGGTCTCCATCACCCTTGTTTCCTTAGAAGGCCTTGCAGAGAAAGAAATGGGCAAAGAGTGTAAACAAACGCCCCTCAGATCCTCTTTAACTACAGCATTTAACTATTTTGTTAGCTATGTTCTTCATTCTGAAGCTAAAAGAAATCGTGGCTGTGAAACCCCTGTTTCCCCCACAAGAGAGAAGATCCTATAATTGGGAATAATGAAAAATATCTTGGGAAAATATTGAACAGTGAAATACATGAGTTTAGAAGGCACTGCCCTCTCACATAACCCTGAGTGGAATGCCCTCCTAGGACAGGCTCTGAGTAACTCTCTGCTCTACAGGGCCCTTGCATCGGGAACCAGCAGAGCCTGGCTCACAGTAGGCTGTGGGATGCAGTGGTTGGATTCCTCCATGTGTTTGCTAACATGCAGATGAAGCTGTCTCAGGTACTGTGGCCTGTTCCCCTACATATTCCATTACTGTGAATGTCAGATTAATTCTCGCCCTGTGGACTTCCCTTTGTGGATGTGGCTGCTTAACCAAAGGCTGAAAAAGCCAAGCAGATTAGGTCTCATTCTTAAAACTGAGGACCAAACCGAGAAGCAGGGATGAATGCCTGGGATGGGGGGATCCCAGAGGGGCTTTTGCACGAATGCAGCTTCTTCCTTGTTTCCCACCAACTTCTCATTTTGTAACTGCCTCCACACTGCTTTCCACGGTACAATCCCTTCCATGCCACTGTCTCGTCATTTTAGAATACCATCCACCGACCTTTCTCACCTTCCAAAGGTTGCATGTCTGTCATCCACAAGCGCGCCCCCTCCCTTACCCCTGCTTTCCCTCCTTCCCCCTCTCTACCTTTCCTTCTCCCCATCTCTCTGGCAAGATGAATCAGAATCATTCTGAGCATTTATTATGAACAAATAAATGTAGCATACATAGCAGCTGATCACCTCTCTCCATGGCAACACCTGAGGGAGCATTTCAAGATGTGTTTCAGACTGATTAGAGGGACATTTGCAGCATTAATTTAAATAATGTACATCTGAAAATCTCAAGGCTATCCTACCTGCCTCCTCTCTTTTGGAATGTGCTCTGTAACCCTTCATTTTTTCCCCTTTTGACTCTGGCCTTATGGGAAGAGCGTTCTGGGGGGCAGGGCTACTAATTTGGCAGTAGCGTGTCCACGTCTGTGTCAGCCATGGTAGTGTGCAGAAGAGGCTCTGGAGAGAAGAGCCCTTGCCTTGCCCCCTCCACATCAGTGACTTTCTGCTCCGGTTTTCATCATCTGTAAAATATTCAGGGTTAGAAGGAATGACCTCGGAGGCCTCTTCTCAGCTCTACTGCCATGTGCCACTATGGCTCCTTTTTCTTCCTTCCGAATGCAGCTATGATGCCCAGTAGGTAGGGAAGAGTCCCTCGGGGCACTGAACACTAGGCAACCAGCTATGTCTTTCTACAAGAGGGAGGAAGAATCCTTAAAAGAAGTGTGGCCCAAAGAACAGTTTTCAAAATTACCTGCAGATTATTCTGCTAAGCATCCTTTTCTAATTTAATTTCACCCTTAGATGAGATCTTTATCTACCATCCTATACGTGCCAAAGGGTTTGCAGTGCAGAGCTTGTCTTGCAGAATTCTGCCTGCATTGCTTGAATTAAAACTAAACGGAGCTTCAAGAGCATGCAGTGGAGTCGCCGTGCTTATGTATTACTCTATAAACTCAATGACACCCTGATCACCACCAACTGCAACTAGGTTAAACTAATCCAGGAAGAAAGGAGAATCTACTGGGTAAACTAATCTTTCCTTATTACAGTAATATCTCCCATGAAGCTCATGGGAGATAGTCCTCCAGTATAGAAAATGATAAACTTGAGAACGTTCCTGATGGTTCTTCAGTGGATGGGGGCTGTTAGGAATCATTGAGGTAACAGTCAGTCTATCTGCCACATTTGTATGAAGGAGAATGTGACTGAGCACTGATGGATGAGTCTCCCTGTCCTACAGGCAGTGGGTAAAAGCCACCTTCACTCACAGCAAGAAGGGAGCTCCTTCCTGACTTGGATGCAGCCCTCACCTAACCTTCCCAGAGCAGGCCCTTCTTGCTCACTGCCCTGGACTTTGCTGAGGGCTCAGATAGCTCAGGGTATCTCCTGTTTCTGTTCTAGGATTCCAGTCAGATCGAGCTGCTGAAGGAACTCTTGGATCTCCTTCAGGACATGGTGGTGATGCTTCTGTCCCTACTGGAAGGTTGGGCTGTTTGGTATAACTAGGCATTCACATGATTGTAATTGGTCTGAGCACTAACCTTGCTAATCACACAGATTATCCTTCTGGCAGGTCACTAATGTCATAAGACATTGGTTAGAATGACAAATTTTGAGAAAAAAAAATGAATGAGGGGCACATGGTATGATGGACAAGGCTTGAAACCAACTCATTTGATGCCAATAGGAAAGCCAGAATGAACTGGGGAAAACCTCTAAGCTTTGCCCCTCCCTATCCTCTCCCCTCTCCCCATTGCTTTTCGACACAGCTGGCTGCCAGTGTGTATGCCAGCCATCTAATTGGGCAACCTCCCAGGTCAAAGGGGTCAAAGGGACACCATGTATTCCTCCTTATTCCCAGAGATCTGATAGTGGAACCACCTCCTAGGCCCCGGGGCAGAAACAAGGCAATGGTGTGGCCATCTCCCTCTAGTCCTGGTTTCTTCTCCCTTGGCTCCTGGTGGGCTGTTGTAATGGCTTGCTGCTTTCTAACTATTTTTCAAATCAACATGGTCAGAAATGAACTGACTAATTTGGCACATAAGTCTCCTAAAAAGAGCAACCTGCCACGTTACACGATAGCCTGGGTTCATTGATGTATTTGTATGTCTTTTTGAACCCGCCTCACAGGAAATGTGGTAAACGGAACTATTGGAAAGCAGATGGTTGACACACTGGTAGAATCATCCACTAATGTAGAGATGATCTTGAAATTCTTTGACATGTTCTTGAAACTTAAAGACTTAACCAGCTCAGACACCTTCAAAGAATATGACCCGGATGGTAAAGGGATCATCTCCAGGAAAGAATTCCAGAAGGCCATGGAAGGTCTAAAGCAATACACACAGTCGGAGATCGACTTCCTCCTTTCGTGTACGGAGGCTGACGAGAATGACATGTTTAATTATATTGATTTTGTAGAACGGTTCCACGAGCCAGCCAAGGACATAGGGTTCAATGTGGCCGTGTTACTGACCAATCTCTCTGAACACATGCCCAATGATTCTCGCTTGAAGTGCCTGTTGGACCCAGCAGAAAGTGTGCTAAATTACTTTGAACCATACCTGGGTCGAATCGAGATCATGGGTGGGGCCAAGAAAATTGAACGTGTTTATTTTGAGATCAGCGAATCCAGTCGAACTCAGTGGGAAAAGCCTCAAGTGAAGGAGTCCAAGCGACAGTTCATTTTTGATGTCGTCAATGAAGGTGGGGAGCAGGAGAAGATGGAGCTGTTTGTGAACTTCTGCGAGGACACCATCTTCGAGATGCAGTTAGCATCTCAGATCTCAGAATCTGACTCAACCGACAGACCAGAAGAGGAAGAGGAAGAGGGTGAAGAGTCTGCTTATACAATGGAAATGGAGGGGGAGGTGGAGGAGGACAAGTCTATGGAGCCTGCCTCTGCCTTTGCCATGGCCTGTGCCTCAGCAAAGAGAAATGTCACCAACTTTCTGAAGAGGGCAACGCTGAAGAACCTCAGGAAACAGTACCGAAATGTCAAAAAGATGAGTGCGAAGGAGTTGGTGAAGGTTTTCGTCTCTTTCTTCTGGATGCTGTCTGTGGGCCTCTTCCAGCTGCTCCTCTCTATCTTGGGAGGCATCTTTCAGATCCTCTGGAACACAGTGTTTGGTGGGGGCCTCGTCGAAGGAGCAAAGAACATCCGAGTGACCAAGATCCTAGGCGACATGCCTGACCCCACCCAGTTTGGGATCCATGATGATGCCATGGAGGTGGACAGAGCAGACATGATTGAGCCAGGTGTCACCACTGAACTGGTCCACTTCGTAAAGGGGGAGCCAGGAGATTCAGACATCATGTCCGACCTCTTTGGAATCCACTCAAAGAAAGACAGTGGCTTAAAGCAAGGGCCTGAAGTGGGACTGGGTGACCTTTCTGAAATCGTCGGCAAGGATGAGCCCCCTACGTTAGAAAGTACTGTGCGGAAGAAAAGGAAAGCACAGGTAAGCATAGTCTCTGTTGTCCTTTACAATCTGTATGTGGTTTGCACAGGTCATAACACTGATGCTGGTTCAGATAGGGTTATTCTGACATTCCAGATTCGCCAGATATGAGGACATGGTGACTTGGGTGGGTATTTCCGTGTTTAGTCACCAGGAAGACTTCTAGTCCGCACTGTAGAGCTTGAACATATGGTGATCTGAGACCTTCACCTGCTTCAGACTTTTATTTAGTGTTCATGGTGCACAGTGAAAGCATGGAAAACCAGATGTAATGAATGAGGAGATTTCTTATGAGGCGGTATTTCTATATACCTTGTAAGCTCTGATTCCATTTCACCAAAGCTCTGTAATAGATATGTTCTGTTTCTCTTGGTAACTTTATAATCCCAATAGATCAGAGTTTCACTAGCTAGAAAGGTTACTAAAAAATCCTTACAACTTCGTATGATATTGATGATGGTAATTACTACTACCTATTGACAACCTATTACCATGAGTCTGATCATGCCTGGAACATTTTTATCATTAGGACTCTGAGTCAGTCAACTAGATTGAATGGATAAGACAAAAGTAACTTAGAAGCCATTGGCCACAGAATGTTCTGAATGTTTCCTTCTCTTACAACATCCAACTTACCATGCCATTTTGGCATCAAAGGAAGAAGTGAGGGTGCAGACAAAGACCACATCCATTCATTAATTCCATTATCACCTATTGACACATTAACATGCACATGTCACTATTCTAGAGTCTGAGAATTGAGTGACAACTGAGAAATTTTATATAAAAACATATACTGAACAAGTTGGTACAAATAAGAAGGATGCTGTGAAGGAAGTATTAGATAATGGAAGAGAGGTGTGAAGCGCCAGAGAGGGAGGCACCAGCATAGGTGCCCTTATTGTATCATTTATTTTGCATTGCCTCTTGGATAGGCTCATGACATAGGACCATTTGACAAAAGTTAGAGACTAATGCAGGTACTACATGCACTAGACTATGCTCTGGTTAACAAAAATCTAGTTTTGCTTTCATAGAACTTAGTCTCAGTGGGAAAAGATAAGAAGTAAATAAGATAATTACCACTGGTGATGTTTGTGTAGGTTAATAAACACACCCGTGGGTTAGAAGGGACATGGTAGAGTCATCTAGGTCCTCTGGATAAATATGTGATTCTTGATAGCATCTGCTGTAAACAGGACAGCCAAAAAGGCTCCTGAAGAAATGAGATCTGAGCCAAATCCTCAAGCATGGCAGACATATGGAAAGCCAGGGTCAGACCACTGAGGAGTCCCTAGTGAGCAGAAGGCTCAAGACTCCCTTCCATGGGAATAAAGGTTGGAGCATTTGAATAGAAAAACAGTAGCGATAGAAAGAAAGCTATGACCCTACAGTATAGACTGGCTTCGCTGAGGAGCTTGGTTTCATTCTGAGTGTGGTAGCTATCAGCCAGAGGGACCAGGGAAGTGACAGGAGGATTGGGGACAGGCTGGAGCTTGTCAGATAAAGAGGGATTCCAGATTAGACACCCGGTGATCCATGTCCTACCTCCTGCCTGCTTCCATAGTGCTTCCTTGAGGTTTATGTATAAGTTTCCTGCTTGGGTTGAGTAAATAATTGGAAGACAAGTAAATTTTTAGGTTTGAGATCTGCCTTGGCATCTCTTCGTAGCAGCAGGTTTGATGGATAGCGGACAACAAGACACTTTATGCCCTGCAATCCTAAGAGAAGCTAAAACAGACAGAAATAGACACACACACACACACACACACACACACACACACACACACACTCACTAGAACTTGTAACCATAAAGAGAAAGGTTTGTCCTGGACTTGTTTTTCTGAGGAGCCTTGACTGGTTGCTGTTTTTGGATCCAGGCTGCAGAGATGAAAGCAGTGCGTGAAGCCGAAGGAAAGGCTGAATCTGAAAAAGCTGAGTAAGTTCCTAGGGGCGTGGGTACTCTGCTTGCTGTGGTTGATGGACAACGTTTGATTGGCAGTTGCTGTTCTATAACTGCAGTAAAGAGAAACCTGATTTCTATTAGTGCAAGCAACAGGTATTCTACAAGCCCTAGGCATATTTCTTTTTCTTCATTTCTTTTATCTCAGCTCTATAATACACTTATTAACTTTATAATTCTGACAGTTCAGCAGGGTTTCATTGACTGGACAGATTTTCAAACATACACATTTAATGACTTCATATAACACTGATGGTGGGCGATCTGTGGTGTTTATTGAATCACTACTATATGGCAGGCCTGTACTTAGCTCTTTTAGACATCACATTTAATTATTGCCCAAGTTTATAGGAGTAGGAGGCACCATTGCTAATCCTAAGAAGACTTACTTAATAAGAAAAAGCCAATTTTTTGAAGAAGAAAATAAAGAATTGTTAAGTCTAATTCCCAAACAGCAAAAACACATATTATATCCATTGTACACGTTGGATCATCAAAATGGTCCCTACTCATTGAATGTAGATTTCATGCCCAGGGAGTAGGTTGACAAGGACCAAGCTTGACCCGCCTTTCTCCTACATGCTGAGTTGGCATCTCATCTCTGCAGCATGGAAGACAGAGAAAAGGAAGACAAAATCAAGGAAGACGGACAAGCTGAGTACCTGTGGGCAGAGGTGACTGTGAAGAAGACACGGCGGCGTGGCCAGAAGGCTGAGAAGCCGGAAGCCTTCATGGCCAATTTCTTCAAGGGGCTGGAAATCTATCAGACCAAGTTACTGGTAAGCTCTCCGACCCTTCCTCCTTTCTGCTAAAGGCACTGGCCCAGTGGACCTCGGAGCTGGCCATGATTTGTGTCACTTTCCCTTAGACACGCTTTCTCCACTTTCTTATTCCCATACTTCTCTTTCTGTTCATCTTCCTCTTTCTCTTGTGTTAAAGGAAATGGGGGTTTACCTGGACATGACTCCCAAGCACATTAATGTGAATTTTCATGGGGACTTAACTGGTCCTGGTTCAAAATTTAAGTAGATCAACCAATTGGGATGAAGAAAAAAGTTTCCTGTATTATGTTATGTTGCTCAGTTAGTCCCTAAAACGTCATTATTGTAGGTACAAGCAAGCTTCAGTATAGTATGTAATGTTCTCTTTCTGATCAGCTGCCCCAAAATTCACTCGCTGCTCACCCAGGCCTGCACTGTAGGACCCAGGCCTTCACTGTAGGTGGCAGCCGTCAGTGTGGCCCCAGGCTGTGTCGAGCTCTTCCCCAGCTGCTGCAGCTCCATCCTCCGTGTGCTGAGTTTCCCAGAAAAGATGGCAGTGAGGAGAATGGTACACTCTGAGAAAGTGGGCAGAGGAGATTCCTAGGGCCATGATTCAGAAAGGGATATGAACTTTGGTCCACAGTCTGGCTGCATGTATACAGGGAAGGGGACTGCTTGACTCTCTGCTGGTGGCATGTTGAGAGATCTGGTTTACTGGGACAGGATCCAAGGTAAGATTCCTTTGGACATTCTCCTAAGCCGTTTTTAAAGAATTGATATTTCCGATTACCCCTATGCAATTTATGCTAACAAGGGCAGGGCCTCACTAGTAGAATAGGCACTGAGGCATAGATCCCCTGTAAACCTCCACCCAGGGCACACCTTTCGGTGTCAGGCAGGGAGGCTCTCCTTCCTGCCTTTGGCTCTTCTACTTCTCCTTATCTTTTTCTTTTCAGCACTACCTGGCCAGGAATTTCTACAACCTGAGGTTCCTTGCTCTGTTTGTAGCCTTCGCTATCAACTTCATCCTGCTTTTTTATAAGGTGATGCTTCACTAAGGGATTATTTACCAAATATACAACAGACTAAGCATGCCATACATAGGGGAAAACTATAACCAAAACTGTTACTCTTACTTGGAACAAAATTTGAGGTCCAAAGAAATTTCTAGGACAATGACCTTTTAAAAAATGTTTAGCAACAGAACTGCCGACAGGACAACAAATTAGGAAACTGTTTCAACTGTTTGGATTCCTGTATGATTTAATCTCCACATATTGAGTGTGCCCCATGTATTGATGCCATGATAAAAAATATGGGACATTTTGAAACAAATAATAGCCAGGCAGTGGTGACACATGCCTTTAATCTCAGCACTTGGGAGGCAGAGGCAGGCGGATCTCTGTGGGTTCAAGGCCAGCCTGGTCTATAGAACTAGTGCCAGGACAGACTCCAAAGCTACCCAGAGAAACCCTGTCTCAAAAAAAATCAAAATAAAGAAAGGGAAGGAAGGAAGGAAGGAAGGAAGGAAGGAAGGAAGGAAGGAAGGAAGGAAGGAAGGAAGGAAGGAAGGAAGGAAGGAAGAAAAAAAGAAAACAGTTCTTTCCTTGAGAAATAGGCTATCATAGGATCCAGGGGTGTTGAAACATATGAAAAACCATCATGAAGGAAATATTAGTAGATGTTAGGAACAGAGGGTTTTCTCACCATAATTGAAGATTCTGAACATGGATGAGTGGGTCTTGCATGTTGCATGTAAATGGTTGCTAATGAATTAAAGAACAGTCATAGATTCTTGACATAGTTTTTCTGTCTTTCTGATTGTTCTAAAACTAACAACCCAACTTGTTACAAAACAGTGTTTCCTCCACTTCAACCTTCAATTTGACAAACTACTGACTTTTGTTGCCCATAGAAGAAAAGCAGTATTCTATAGTAAAGTGTGTGTAGCTGATTTAAAACATACTAAGGTTGAGGGGAATCCATCCATGCAGGCAGAGACCGCCAACAGGTACTTGAAGCTATAGGATAAAAGCTGAGAGTCATTTGCAGAAGCAGAAGGGGAAGCCATGAATAAGGGGAAGAATGAAAACTATGAAATGTGTGTAAATTATGTTTGTGTTCCACGTGGACGTGTTGCTCCTTTCTCCTTCACCATAGAATTACAACACAGATAATAAAAGGCCCATAATTTAATGTTTTTGCTTCCTTTTCAAGAGATAGGATTTGTCTCTACCTAATTCGTATTTGCAACTATTAGAAACACTGGGGATTCCTATCAGTAAGTTACCTAAAGGCCCCCCTTACTCAGCAGGTAACATTGGGTTGGTAACATTTGCATGTATTAACATAAACTCTATAGGAAGAGCCCAGTGACTGAGGCTCCTTCTGATAGTTATGGGTGTGTGTCTTGGGCCAGGTCACTGAAGAGCCTTTGGAAGAAGAGACGGAGGATGTTGCAAACCTGTGGAACTCCTTTAATGATGAAGATGAGGACGAAGCAATGGTATTCTTTGTTCTTCAGGAGAGCACTGGGTATATGGCCCCAACACTGCGTGCCCTGGCCATTGTCCACACCATCATCTCTCTGGTCTGTGTGGTGGGATATTACTGCCTAAAGGTGAGCATTCTAGCCATCTGTCCCTCTAGGTCTTTTCTGACTTCTTGAGGGAGAAGTGTCATTTTTGAGTTCCACCAGCTCTTTGTCCTCTTGCTTGAAGAGCAAAGCTGGTGGGACATTACAAGTGTTGTCCCTTAGGGACCACTTGCAACTGCAGGGTCTCAATCACCGACTTGAGGCTTCTAAATGACAATCTGCAAAGTGAGCTATAGACAATCTTGCAGCAGGAGAAGCGTTCCAGACACCTCAGTATCAGAGTCATTACACCAAGGCACAAAGGACATTAGCCATAAGAGCTTCTTGTGATCTCTGTCAGAGTTTTATAAAAAGTACCTTTCCATTAGGTTGTAGTCATTTGAGACCCAAGATAGATCTCAGAGATGTGCTCCGGTTTCAGTTACCTACATAACAAACCACTCGAGCCTCTTCTCCCTCTCGGTCTGTGGACACATCAGCCATTCTCTGCTCCCTGCGAAAGGGTTATGTCTGCAATCTTTTGGGATCTCAAGTAGGTGAGAATGGCGAGGATGGCGTGTTCCTGTGTCCAGACGAACAGCTAGGAAGCAGGTCTCAGCTGGAATAGTGGGAGTCCATCTCCCCTCTCCATGTAGACACAGAGCATCTCCCACTCCTCATGGCCCCTCCATGTAATCTCTGCAGGAGGGTGGACTTCTTTTCTGAATGACTTAGAATTTTCCCTGAAGATCACAGAAGTGGAAAATGCTAGCTCCTCTTAAGAATCAGGCCTGAGATTGTCAATGTCATTTCCACCACCCTCTATTGGTTAAAGCAAGTCACATGATGGCCCAGATTCACAATTGCCTTTGGAGGTTGCTCAAGTGATGAACAAGGCAGCACCATTCATTTGGGCCACCTTTAGCTATGACTGCAGGTACATCAATCTTCATTCCTTCAGTTTTGTGTTCTGTGCTCATTTCTGTTTCTACACCATGACTGTATAAATTACTTTCTTGTTGCTATAAAAACACTTGTCCTATTTTGGATCACAGTTTGACGGTATAATCCATCGTGGTGGGGAAGGTACAGCAGTGAGAGATGGTCCAGCTGTGGTAGGAGGAGGGAGGCAGCTGTTCACACTGCCGTCAAAAAACCGTGAATGTTGGTGATCCACCCACTTTCTCCTTTTTACTTAGTCCAGGACCCGAGCCCCATGGGATAGTGTCACTCACTTTCAGGGCATATCTTTCCTTATCAGTTCAACCCTCAGGGTGTATCTTTTCTCATCACTTAAACCTCCCTGGAAACACCTTACAGACAGGCCTAGTTGTCTGTCTCCTTGCAATGCTAAGTCTTGTCAAGTTGAGAACCAAGCTTAACCATCACACCAGTTTTTACAAGAACTTTATTTTTGTTACATTTTCCCCTTTAATTTATAGCACTAAGTTATCTTCTTGGAATGAACCCAAGAAATGTATTCCTATCTTTGTGTCCCTTTCTTCTCCTGGTGAAATAGCATCACGTGAGAACTCACCTCCTCTCCTAGCGAGAACATGTGACGTGCTTCCCTGCTGTAGTGAGTCTGCCACTGTAACCCTTAAAGCGTGGACTGTGGAGCCAGGCTGTCTGGATTGGACTCCTAACTGTTGGGCCATGTGACCTTTTTAGTGCTGTTTCTACATCAAAAATGAGTATTAGAATAATACTACATTCCAGAAAAATAAATGCATTTATATGTACAAAAATACCAAAAAAATGGGCAACAGTAAACCCAGAAGCATGTTTGCTATTTCTGGGCCTGAAATCCAAGAGCTTGTGGGATGAGGTGCAGATACACTGGTGACCTGTAGAAGACAGAGTGAATTAAAATTCGAAAGATGTACAAACACCTTGAAGGACTAAGCTGAGTGTCTGTCACCCGGATATCAGGAGTGGACTGTATCTTGGTGATCACATTATTTTCAGCATCTTCCAAGCAGACAGCAGAGCAGCTTCAGCTCTGTTTCCCTGCCTGTGTCACCCGTGAGCCAGCAGCAGCCACTGGCTCCTCACGGTGTGTCACGCCCAATGTCAGCGCCTTTGCCACCTTCCTGTCATTGGTCTCCAGTATTGTCTGTTGTTTTCAGGGAGGCAGAGGGGCAAGAAGTAAGGTTTTAGAAATAATTCTTGCGCTTTTGTCCCTGAAATAACAGTGTAAGTGATATGATTGTAATGACCTTTGAGGGAAAACATTAAAACATAGTTTGGAAACTCAAGTCCCAAAGATGTCACCAAGTAATTAGAGACATCCTAAATAAATGAGATCCCTAGGCTGTATATAAATGATTATTATTTATTTGTTTGGCTAGAAGAGATCTAGCTATTCTGAATTCTCATTTCCTGGGATTTCAAGGGCGTTTTCTGTCTTCTCTAAATCTACCATTAGTTAGGGGTTGCTTGTAATCCCTGTTTGTGCTGATCTCTGGTTATATTTATGTATAATTTAATTGATTAATTTTCCCATTGCCCTGACAAAACACCCAATAGAGGCAGTTTAGGAGAGGAAGGATTTATTTTGGTTCTTGGTGAAATAGGACTGCCATGAATTTGAGATCACACTAGATTAAATCATGATTTCCAGACCATATTGAACTACATAAATAAGATCTTGTCTTTAAAAAGTTACAATTATGTACTACAACTACCCATGTACCCCTTTAATTCATGATTTCAGCTACTCACAATAAACTGTGGTCTCGAATTAAGTAAAAGTTCAATGAATATGCAACATATAAATGTTAAATTATATGCTATTTTAAGTAGTAGGGTGAAGCTCTACACAATCTTATTCTGTCCTGTATGGAGCATAAATCACCCCTTTGTCCAGTGTATTCACACAGTATATTCTACTCACCCGCTATCACACTGATTGGCAGGATAGCACAGTACTCATATTCGAGTAGTTCTTATTTTACTTAATAATGGCATCCAGAGTGCAAGGGTACTGATACTGAACATTCTGCAGTGCTAAAGAGAAGACAGAAAATGGTCAAGTGAAGACGTGACAGTTCTTAATAAGGAAAGAAAATCAGATGAGGTTGCTAAGATCTACTGTCAGAGCATCTCTATCCATAAAGTCATGGAGCAGAAAAAGAGAAAAGTGAGCTCCTTTTTACTGTTTTACTGCCACACCTCAGTCTGCAAAAGTCAAAGCCACACCATGTAATAGGCAGTTAAGATGGAAAACGCCATCAAATTCATATATGTCTAAGAGAAAGCACAGTGCATACAAGTTCGGTTCTGCCCATGTTCTCAGGGATTCCCTGGGTGTTTGGGAATGTGTCGCCCACAAAATAGGCAGGTCTGTTGTGTAAGAGAATGACGAGAAGTAGTTGTACAGAGGATCCATTTCGCTGAAAGGAAGAAAATATCAGTATGTAGCGAGTACGCACAGAATCCTCTGAACTCTATCACTGTAACTGTCTAAACACAGTTCATGCACTAACCTACAGCATCAATCTGACCCTCACTGCTGGTGACTGTTGGGAAACTGCCCACATTCTTGGGGCTGACCAGTCTGTTCTAGAATAGTTCATTGTCCTTTCTATTTCTTGGTTTAGTTCTGAGCCTGGAAGTCCTAGTAGACAAATCCCATTCAAGTCTGGAAGTAAACATGGTCTTTTCAGGATTTGTGCACATCTTACTATAGTCAGCTGTCTAACCTTCAAGGGTGGCTCAGATCAGCTCAACTTTGGGAGGGGTAGGTGTATTAGCCAAGGAGTGAAATTTACTTAGTATTGGCTGTACAGCTAGTTACTGTAAAAATATTCCAGTACAGGGCTTAGAGACAAGGCTCAACAGTTAAGAGCACTTGCTGCTCTTCCAGAAGAACTGGATTTGAGCCCCAGCAACCACATGGCCGCTCACAACCACCTGTTACTCTAGTTTCAGGGCATCTGATGTTCTCTTCTGACCTCCTTGGGCACTAGGCATGTAAATGGATCATAAACATACATGCTTGTATTTAATATATAGATATTAAAATATGCATTAAATCCCAGTATAAAGGGTTACTGCCATTACTCAGGAAGGTTGATTTGTGACAGGTCCCGGGAAAGGAGCATTAGGCACAAACCTCTAGGTAATGAGTATCTTCTCATTTGCAGGTGCCTCTGGTAGTCTTCAAAAGGGAGAAAGAAATTGCCAGGAAGCTAGAGTTTGATGGTCTGTATATCACCGAACAGCCATCTGAAGATGACATCAAGGGGCAGTGGGACCGCTTGGTGATCAACACACCGTAAGTGCCCTTCATTCTGATACTATGAAAGCAAGTGTCTGTGTTATCACCAAGGGCATATGGCATGCTCTAATACCAATAATTCACAACTATGAAAACTGTAAGATAAACTCTGGTCGTGAGAGTAAAGAAATAGAAGTGAACGCATGAGCAAAGGCAACCATGTTAAAACTTCCTGCTGTTTCAATTAAGATACACATAGTAAGATAGGATCCTGACTCTAGCTGAATTATTTCCTACGCTAAGATGATTAAGGAAACTGAGAGGCAGGTCTAGATAGGTAGAACCAAACTAATCAGTCTCTAAGAAGGGAAGGCTTTGGGAGAAATAATAGGAGCAATAAATATCTAACCTCTGTCCCTGCCTGCAGATTCCTGTCCATCTCCTCATAGAAGGAGAAGCAACAAAAGCGGATTAATTTTCTCATCTTTTGCCATTAAATTACAGACATTTTGGATAATATTAAGTACTTTAATACTTTGAGAAATGTTCTGTCTGGTTATCCAGGACATGTGAATCTGGGACAGTGTGATACCATGAGAAAGTGCTAGTAAAAAAAAAGCCGTTCTGTTTCTAGAACTTACCTGAGACACTGAGAACAAAGCACTCGTGTTCCAAGGCGAGATCGGTCAGTACTGTTTATTTGTGAGTAGGGACATCCATAAACAAGTAGAACAACTGTCGTAAAAGTTGATTTTTTTTTTTCACAGCAAGGCATCATGAGAGAGGCAATTCTGTCAATAGCTTCTCACTCTACCACAGTCGCACATAGATGCCTTGTCTCTTCTTAAAGTTTGGTTGTAAATTAAAATTTAAATGAAACATAATGTAATATTTACTTATTTAAGAAAAGAGTGTTGTAATTCAATATATGTATATTATCAAATAAGGGGCATTTCTATGGACTAAGATATTATCACTCCTGGTCTGGGAACCTTTACGTTTTCTCTAGTTATTCTGAACTGATAATGAGTTGTTATAGACTGTATTTGTCCTATTGTGCTACATAGAATTACTGGGTCTTGGTGCCTATTGTCTACTCTGAGTTTTCCTGTTTTTATATTGTGAGGCACACACATACACAAGGACCTATCAAATATGCACATTTATTTTAATAGAGAGTAACAAACCACAGAGATTAAAATTAGAACATCGTTGCTAGCTTGAAAGCCCTGTTATCCTCCCAGCCTGCTCCCATAACTAACATATTCCGTAATATCCATTAGTAGTCAATGGAATTGATCATTAAGTAGTTGCTAGTGCTAGTATGTATGGGGTCATTATCTTGCTTTAACTTACATTTTAACTAGTTCTTTGCCTAAACACATGATTTCACTTTAAATATTCTAGACTCTATGTACATGGGATTGTCACGTTGTGTATGTAATATTGGTAGGGAATCTTTTATACATCATTATGTGTCATTTCTGATTCTCAGTGAACTCACCCATGTTGACAAGTTGTCCCCCAAACTGTAATGTTTTCCATGTAAGTGTATTTACAAGCAAGACTTGGTGCGTTTTCCTGATAATAGATATTTCATCTGATTCTGGCTCCCACTGTTAAAAACAGCACTACCAGAAAAACCCTGTGTCTGTGCATAAGTGAAAGAGCTCTTCCTCTGAGGGGAGTTTGCTCGAGAGAAAGGTATGGAAAACGCTTGTTCCAGGATACGTTATAAACAGTGCTAGACAGACACTTTCTACTTCTGTGCCTGTTTGCCAGCACTGTGTCAGGGAATTTTGGTGATCTGGTAGGGGTGTAATGGCATCTCATTGTACATTTGCCAATTACTAAAGAGGCTAAGGATTTAAGCATATTCTTTACACATTTTCTTCTGCAAGTCTGTTCTCTAGGGCTTAAAGAAAATAATGATGTGAAAATGTATGTTCTACCTTCAAGGAACTTCTTGACCTTAGCCTTAGTAAGGGGACAAGCCACTCAAAATTGAGACCAAGATAAGATCATGTCCATGAAATTAAACACAGCCCTTTAGCATTTATTGTGAAATATTCTACTCAGTACAAAACAGGACCAAGAGACAAGGTGTGTGCTGGAGAAAGCTGGTCATGGTGACCTAGATGTATAATCCCAGTACTTAGAAACAGAGAGGAAGATGATTTAAGTTTGAACCTAGCTTTTTCTGTGTAGTGAGGTCTATGTCAGCCAGGGCTACACAATAAAACCCTACCTAAAAAAGAGACAAGAAAAAATGGGGGTGGGGTTCAAGGTAGTGGAGGAAAGATGGCTTGATTTTTTACTCTCGTAGACTCTAAATGTCATGCGTAAAAAAAAAAAATCAAGTAGCAATGTACACTGAAGAGAATAAAAGTAATTTTGATCTTATAAATATGTCTATTGGCAGTTTATTCTATAGTACCAGCATTTGTTTTTAATTGGCAATCAGATCATTAAGAGGAATAAGCGATTTTAACAACTAAAACAAATCTGTGGAAAAAATTTTATCCTCAAGATGGCCATCCTTTTGGGAGAAGGTCTTGACTTTCTTATCATAAGCTGCTGGTCTTTGTAGGATTGGAGACTGCTGTGTGACTCAGACTCACAAAGGATGATCCAGAGAAAGGAACACAAAGTAAGAATGCACACAGCAAGGGTTGGTTTTGCTCCAAAAGCAGCCCTATGGGAAGCCCTCCCAGGAAGGATCTGTTCATTCTGGCTGGATGCAACACATTTTAAACATTTTTGCTAACATTCCAAAGAATGGCAGTTTTTGTTTGTTTGTTTAATGAGAAGAAAACACTTGGAATGGAACTAGAGAAAATTCCAGGCAGAGAAACATGATGCCTCTGAGGGGGCTGGGCTGTCATGAAACAAGATGCTACCTCTAGAAGAAAAGGATCTAAGTCCTGGAAGGAAGTAGGTACCACACGAGTACACAGTGATGAAAGTGAGTAGAGGGTCATGGGGTCAGTAAAAACTCTTTCTAAATTAACCTAGTTCCTTCTGGCTGGGACACTGATATAAGAGAGCTTGTCTGTGTGTCCCGGCACACCCCTCACCATCCCATCTCCCCAGTCACTGACAGTCACGGAATGGGAAACATACATTTCCTTCTGGTTTTTGTTTCTGTTGTATACTGGGATCCAGGTAGATGGGTCAAAAAACATCTTGATTTGTGGCCCTGGAGGACCAGCAGAGAGTGATGATGAGGTCCTCTGGGGCTGTGGTAACACGCTTATCCAGGAGCACGACACAAGGGGAGCAGGGAAGGGAGTGTGCAAAGTAGGATTGGTTTTCAAGAACAAAAAACCAACAACATATGTTTCTTGCTGGTGCGTCATCATGGTTCCTTGTTGTTAACCCAATTTTGAGACAGAAACTGCAGAGTGGCTTCCCAAGTGCCTCAGTTGAACTGTAAGGCAGGGTCCTGGGATGACTCCGAACATCAATCCCAGCCTGCGTACATCAGTGAGCAGGACAGAAATTTAAGAGATCACAGATCCAGATGTTCACACTAGAAAGTTTTGTGATGTGTTTGCCTTGAAGTTAATAATTAAGGACCTTTTCTTTTTGCCTTTATTTTCAGATCTTTTCCTAATAACTATTGGGACAAGTTTGTGAAGAGGAAGGTATGTCTTCTCTCGGGGAGGAGGTATGGGTGTGCGTGTGTGTGTATGTACACGCGTGGTGAGCTGTCCATACTCTTCGTGTACTAATATGAGGAAATGTGATGTCATGTTTAAGATGGCGTCTGGAGACTCAACTGCAAAGGTCTTGCACATGTGGGCCTCTGCTTTGTTCCCATACTCGTCTGCCTTCAGCACCTGCACACAACCCATGCTGCTTTCTCCACATTAGGTTTCTTTTCTCTGCAGAGAGACAGGAACTTAAAAAGAAGTTTCCCCTTGATTGCCATCATCTCTTTAATTTTCTCTAGGGGTGACTTTTTCCTTTTCCAGTCAGTTTGGAATGGTATCTTGTTTAGCCTGTTGAAAAAATTCAGCATGACAAAACTCCGAAGACATCAAAGTTGGAGAACAGTTGGGAGGCGGTGGTGTAGCCATAGCCCACCCTGCCATTTCTCTGCTCTAGGTAATCAACAAGTATGGAGATCTCTACGGAGCAGAGCGCATTGCTGAACTCCTGGGTTTGGATAAGAATGCCCTTGACTTCAGCCCAGTAGAAGAGACCAAAGTGGAGGCGGCCTCTCTGGTGTCATGGTACAGATCTTCAGGAGCTCAAGTTCAAGTGGCAAAGACAAATTCTTTGTTTTCCATCCTCTCCAGTGAGCTAGAGGAAAAAATAAAGCATGTCTTTGGTTTTCTTACAAATTGGGAAAGGACTGCTTTAAAGGATTTCATGGCCAATCAGTTCTTATGCCCCAAAGAGTCCAAAGACTAAGGTTTCCAGATGCATGATTCAAACCATTCTTTGTCTCTGAGAAGTCTATATAACTTGAAGAAAAGTTGAAGCTGTGTTTATATTATTCACCCTAAGAAATTTTCCCCTTTATTAAGTACTTAACTAACATTGACATTTCTAAGTTATGAAATTATTGTTCCTCTTTAGGCTAAGTTCCATCGACATGAAGTACCATATTTGGAAGCTGGGGGTGGTTTTCACTGACAATGTAAGTACAGTACCAGAAAAAAACAAGATCTTGAGCCCGAAGTCAGGGGATCCTGTTGGATTCACAGGGAATAAGCAAGCCCTGAGGTTTCTCATTGCAGCCTCCCTGGGTAACCATGTATCAGGTGCCTGAGAGATGCTGGGGAAAATGCTGCCTTGTGCAATAGTATAACAAGAAAGGGGCTCTGTTGTAAGACCTTATAGCACCCCAGTACCTATGCCCCCTTTTCTTCATGTTGTTCCTCAAAATGAGGGGAATGTAGTTTAGTGAGTGCATCATATCATGAATGCCTGGAAAATGCCAGTTTTCTCCCATTTCTACAGTCCTTTCTCTACCTTGCCTGGTACACAACCATGTCTGTCCTGGGCCACTACAACAACTTCTTCTTCGCTGCTCATCTGTTGGATATTGCAATGGGCTTTAAAACCTTGAGGACAATCCTGTCATCTGTAACTCACAATGGCAAACAGGTATTGGTCTATACTTGCTTGTAACAATGTGTAGAAAAGGGGGGAAAAAGTAGTATGCAAGTGTATGTCAGGAAAAGAATTTGTCCTGGTGTGGAATGCTTCTTTCTTGGACAAACACTTGAACTTGTAGCAGTTCTTTTTTTGAATCCATAGCAAACTGATGATGGAACATTAAATTTAGGATCAACTAGGAGAATAAGGATGGGCTGAGCAGAGTAATGGACATATCAGAATCACTTTGGGTACCTTTTATGAACCTACCCCTTCCTCCATATCTCTTATTTACCCTTGGGAGATAATTAGTGTATGTATAAAGCTCCTAGGGACTTCAAACATGTGTTCCTAGTAATAAAGTTAATATGTATATTTTAATATACATTTACACATAATATGCATTCATACATGTAATGTGTACCTATACATGCCAAACAAAGAATTGACTTTGACCATATGTAGAAGACTGGCTACAACAATGACCATAGTCATATTAAAAGCTTCTAGTAGATTCTCCTTATTTGCAAACTCAACAAGTATAGTTAAGTATGTATGAGACATACTCCGTCATACTTCTAAACCTTTGTATGTGACAGGACAAAAAGAAATTCAAAATATGCCAAGCTTATGCCATGTTTCAGGTTCTGAGTCTCATAACTACTATATAAGGTAGATGTTAATCTCAAAAGAATTCAGGCTAAGAGGCTGTGTGACTCCCCCTCCCCCCCAGCTGGTATCTGGCAGAGTTTAGGTCCAACAATCCCTTTGCTTTCCTTTGGTAGGATGCTCCAGTTCTCCATCTTCTCTAAAGCACTTCCTATGAGATCTGTTCACCAAGAATTGAGTAACTTCATCCCTTAGAGGGCCAGCAACACATCAATTTTGCTGCTTACCTTAGCTTTTGTGCCTGTTCCCTTGCATGCAGTTCCTCAGAAGCAAAAGATCTACACTGTTTACCTTCCCTTCAGTCCAGTATCTAGTCCCTGCTGGAATGGGTCACAGAGGCAGGTCCCTGGGACTTCTCATTCATGCTGCTGAACCCCCGGCCTCCTTATATAGCACGGAACTAAAATGTCCTGTGACACCATGGTGGACCCAAGCAGCCTTTCTGGTTCAACCATTGTAATATTTGCAATAACTTCAAAGCTGGGGTGATTATGCAGGTTATGGCTAGGTTGCGATATAGCTGAGGGGGAGCCACCAGTCTGAGGAGACTTAGGTTTCCTCAACAGCAGCTTAGAGAAGCAGCTTTGGGAAACAAGCAGCTCTGTAAAGGCAACAGAATCCTCTCACAGCACCTTCCCTTGGATTCTCAGGGACATTTGCCCTTCACCTATGTATAAAACCACACTCCAGGTGATAGTGTGGTGCAGATGCCTCCAGAAAGTACTAGACTGGTGACTTAGTGATGAATCTATGGCTTCAGGCTCTTGAGACTGAAGCGTAATATGAAAGTGTTATTGGCTTGGTCTCCTAAGGTTTTTCTCCTTGTTTTGTGCACAGCTATGCTCCAGTGCCATTGCACACAACTGTCCCTATGGGTGCATGTGTTTTAGATCATCTGGCTCCTAATCTCCTTTTATAATGACATGAATGACATTGGGTTGGGGGCAGCCTCACTATAAGTTAACCTCTCTAAACACTGCCTCCAAATAGTCACGTCCTGAGATACTAGTGATTCCCCACACATCAACCTCAGCCCTGACACCCCACCTATGAACTCTTCCCTTCTGATAAGCCTGGTCAAGCTCTTCTCTTCATCACTGTCACCCTTAACTACTGGGGGTTCCATGAGCCTTCCAGGGTTGAAATTCCACTCCTATACATCTCCGTTTTCTCCTCCATAGCTGGTTCTGACTGTTGGCCTCCTGGCTGTGGTTGTTTACCTCTATACTGTGGTGGCTTTCAACTTCTTCCGCAAGTTCTATAACAAAAGTGAAGATGATGACGAGCCGGATATGAAGTGTGACGACATGATGACAGTGAGTACCCACTGGCCATGGCCACACAGCCTCTCTGGAAGAGAAAAGCCAGAGGTGGTGGCATTTGAGAAGAGACCAATTGTCATCTGTCCAAAAGAAGGCAGTGTCTTGGAGAGATGGGGGTGATGTAACGGGGGTCATCACACTGTGGGAGCCAAGGGGTACCAGCACTTCTCTCACTTTGGGATGAGGATTAGACACGCCATGCGTGAGCACATCTAAATTCCATGGCAGTACAGCTTTCGTTTTCATCTCTGAAAACTGGGAGTGAAGTTCCAAAGATCAGAGATCCTTATTTCAGCCATTCATCTGGCTTCTTTCAAGACAGACAGATACCAAAGGCTAAGAGCATGACGCAGCAGGATAAGGCATGTCTGTCAGGTGTGGGGGATCCTGTCCAGCCCTGTCGGAATGAAAGGTACAGCTGGGGGAACACATGCTGTGGAGGTAGCAGTGGCATCTCTTCTAGGGCTTATCACAGTCCAACTTCAGGGAAAGACATGCTAGGTAAAGGTCTGGAGCATTTCTCTATAAACAGGTAATGCTTATTGGCTAAAACTCCCCTTATTCTAGCTTGGGACAAGGCAGCAATGCCAGTCATCTGAACACCGGTGCACCTGGCGCCTGGCTTCAGGCTGCTCCCAGCTCTGGATTTGCCCCTTCTCTGTGAGCCTAAGGCCACTGGTGGGGGGAAAGGATACGTGTGGCTGGCTAAATGAAGCAGTGCTCGGATAAATATAAACACATGTGTCAAAGAAAGTCGATCACAGGTTGGGTGTGCTGAGTGTTCCTTATCCAAATTCTTGGGACCATAAATGCTTCAGATTGGGGAATACCTGCACATATCCTATGTCTTAAAAAGTAGGACCAAAATCTGAACATGAAATTCATCAGCTCCCTTTATATTTTAAAGCCAAAGTCTGAAAGCAATTTTACACAAGTGTATTTAAGATGTACTTTGACAGTGAACATGATGTTAGGTCAGGTGGTGAATGTTGAACCTGAGGAGGTGTCATGATGGCATTTGAACAGTTTTATGTTTAAAAACATTCTGATTTCAGGTTAGGGATGCTCAGCCCATACTTGATGGAAATTCTTGGAAAATATACAGAGGATAAAGAAGTAGAGCCTAAAAATCAGGCTGGCAGTCTTGAAGTTCGACAAGACAAAGCCAATAGCTGGTATATGCCATACCATCAGGCCTCACCAACCTTTTATTATATGCATCGCAATTCAAAGTAGGTTTTCAAAAACAGAGGAATTTTTCCACCCTGGTAGGCAGCAATCTGGGTGCAGTGGACAGCAAAGGCCAGCATCACTGAAGATGGTCCCTGTTCCCAGTTCAGGACTGTCATGCTTAGATGTGTAGTGTGAAGTGACCATGCTCCTGGAGAGCCATTCCCCTTTCACCTGATCTGCCACCACCATCTTCCCTAGTGCTACCTCTTCCACATGTATGTGGGAGTGAGAGCGGGTGGCGGCATTGGTGATGAAATCGAAGACCCTGCTGGTGACCCTTACGAGATGTATCGCATCGTCTTTGACATTACCTTCTTCTTCTTTGTCATTGTCATCTTGCTGGCCATCATTCAAGGTATGGTTGTCAATTACAGTACGTAGGAGCTGGATTAAATACATCTAGTTTGTTTTGCTTTTCTATATCCATCAAGTGATTGTTTTACAAAGAAGTTTTTTTTCCCTAATTCATCTAACTTGTCAATTTAACAATTCACTGAGCACTTATTGTCTGTGAATTCTTGTATATAGAGAGCCAAAGAGCCCCCTAGACAATTTCAAGAAACTTGAGGGCATACACAGAGTACTCCTCACCCTAAATTATGTCTTCATCCCTTCTGCTTCCTAGATGTCTCCTGTGGTTGCCTTACCCTTTTCTTTGTTCTCTCATGCGGAGAGGTGGGGAAACAGGAGAGAAAGGAGCTATAAAAATATGATATGTCTTATTGTCTTTAAGAGCAGATAGGAAGGTACTGATATTTTAGTCAACAGTTTGCTAAGAACTGAAGAAGATGATGAATTTAATTTGAGCCATGCTGAAATGTGGCACTGATATTTAAGTGTTGAGGACTCAGAAGCAAAGACGATGAGGGAAGACATTGATCAAAAACAATGAGAACACGTGATTGATATCCGGGGGATCAGGAGAAGAAAGAGTTAAGGGAAGCAGCTGTCAGCACTGAGGCACAGGAAGAGAAGCCATAAGAACTGACTAGCCAGGACCAAGTGTTTGAAAACATAGCCCTTTCCCCTTTAATTTTGTTGTAATAGACAAGCTCAGTTTGATAATATTTTTTTTTGACAAATCAAAATGGGCTCTGCCACTTCTCCCCTGAGACTATGATACAGAAGAGGGTACTCTGTATTTAAAAACCCAGGTCTGATTATTGATGCTTTTGGAGAGCTGAGAGACCAGCAGGAACAAGTACGTGAAGACATGGAGGTACCATTCTTTCTACTTATTTCAACCCCACACGTGTTCCTCAAACCATAGACAGGGATATTAATTAGGGCCATCCCTAAGCAAAACTACTAAATCTTCCCATGCCTGTTGTCTCGCTTTCTCTGCACAAAGCTACCAGCCCTGGGCACTAACGCCCTGTGAGCTTCACCCCGCCATGCCTGAGACACTGCTGCCTCTTGTCTCATACTGGAGGGGCAGCATCTTCAGTTAGAAAGGTGGGATGAATAAAGGCATATTAGCCCAAAGCATTAAACAGGAAGGCAGCTTTTTTTGTCCCCAGTTCGGCAGGCTGTTCGCAGTTTTCCTTCCTCTGCAACTATGCGTACTAAGGTGGTTTCCTTTTATGTTTGTTTTCATAGACGAAATGCTTCATCTGTGGCATTGGCAATGACTATTTTGACACAACCCCTCATGGTTTTGAAACACATACACTGCAAGAGCACAACTTGGCCAATTACTTGTAAGTAGTCTGGTGAAGGATGTCATCTTCAGGGCAAAACAAAATAACTCTGTCACAAAGTCCAGTCTGCTCATGTCGTTTCTCCCTTTCTGTTTGGAAGAGGTAGACAGGATCAGTAAAGGAACACTCTGTGTGGTGATCTGCCAGCTAAATAAATGTGCCAGGAAAAGGAGGTTACACTGGCCCAGGTCTTCGGTATGATAGAAGTATGAAATTCTCACTCTCAGTAGAGAGAAAGGAAGAAGCTGTCACCGTTAGAGCCATCTCTGTGTGCCAGGACCCAAGATAAAATCTAGTACTAGTGTGTGAAAACTCAAGGTTTGGGGCTCAGGCTCTGCTACCATGCAAGACACTTCCTCCACTTTCTCTTCCTTGACCAGTATCATGTTCTCCTTTCCCCAAGGGCATGTGACTTCTAGAAAGCATCTCTGAAGTCATATAATATGAACTGAGAGTGCACAACACTTGTGTGTCACAGACAGAGTCAAATCTTTGATCATTTAGCACAAGTGAAACCACACTGCCTTTCCCGAGATTTTCACAGTGAGGAACAAAGCAGTCTCCTGGGAGGAGGAGTGTGAATGGAAAGCAAACCTGTCCGTGGCTTGTCCTCGATGTGTGATTTCAAGTCTATTTGACCATGATAAACAGGCCTATTGATAATGCTATGGAAAGGCTCGGGCTTCTCTTTTATAGTAAGCAAGATAGCTTGCAAGTGGGTTTACCTCAAATTTGGAGGACTTCAGAAGGCTCTTCCTCATTGGCTTGGAGATGAGCATCTATCATCATCAGAAATGCTTCCCTGGTTCGTACAGGCTTCCTAGTTTTCAAACCATATTTCCAACTTATCTTAGTAGACGATGTTAGACAGTGTGGGTAAGAACTACCTTGGCCTGGAAGGGCAGCTCAATTGTTAAGAGCACTTGTTGCTCTTGAAGAGGACCCAGGTTCAGTTCCCAGCACCCACCCAGGCAGCACACAACTGCCTGTCATTCTAGTTCCAGGATGTCTGATGCTCTCTTCCAGACTCTGCTGGAACTTGCAGGCACACACATATATAAATAGTTTTTTGTTGTTGTTGTTTGGTTTTAGTTTTTTGGGGTGGGGTGGTTTTCAAGACAGGGCTTTTCTACATACTCCTGACTTTTCTGGAACTTGTTCTGTAGACCAAGCTAGCCTCAAACTTAGAAGCTCACCTGCCTCTGTCCCCCGAGTGCTAGGATTAAAAGTGAGCACCACCATGCACACTAATTTTGTTTTGTTTTTAATTTAAAAACCCCTACCTTTCCTCCATTTGTTCTTTTTCCAGATTCTTTCTGATGTATTTGATTAATAAGGATGAAACAGAACACACGGGTCAGGTAAGAGACAAGCTGCTTTTAACTAAGAACTAGGTGTGTCGTCTTTCTTTTACTAAGTCTTAAAACTGAGCAGTACACTGGGGATATCTGAGGCAAGTAGTCTCTTAGATGCATTTTTCCCGCCACCGTTTTTGTTACTTAGTAAGAAGTGAGAACTCTGGTGACTTCATTCTATTCCCCCAAGATCCCCTGATAATCCCTCCCAACACACACTGACATTTTCCAAGCCATTGTGTTTACTGCGTCTGTATAAAATAGCTGGAGGTGGGAGGACAGTAGAGAGGAAAAGACAACGAAGAATGGAGTGGGCGGCTGGAACAAAGAGCAGGAGATGCAGAGTAAGACTGTGGGAGAGACAGCACAACAAAGAGCGGCCTTGCATGTGGGCGACAGCAAGAACGTGGAGGTGTGGTGAGAGCGGATGAGTGAGTAGCGGTGTCAAGTAATCCTGTGACTAACTCTGAAAAAGAAAGGTGGGCCTAGTTACTCAAAAGTCAGACGTCAATGCCTAGGAAAACTTGACAGCTCAAACACTTGGGTTGTGGATCAGGCCTCAGGTAGCATGAAGTGTCCCCTCAACCCACCTTCTTTTTAGTCCCCTGAGGTTTGCCTCCTCCCCTTCACCATGATGGGAAGACAGCTCACAAAACCAAGCAGGCTGAGGAGAACGTGAGAACATGTCCATGTGATCTCACATCAGTTCCCATTGGTCTCCCTAAAGGAGACCACCCAGAGCAAAAACAAACCGGGCTTAGCTTACCAAGGTTTCAACACAAAGTACCCTTTGTTTACCCTGTTTCAGGAATCTTATGTGTGGAAGATGTACCAGGAAAGGTGTTGGGACTTCTTCCCAGCTGGCGACTGCTTTCGTAAGCAATATGAAGATCAGCTTGGGTAAATCTGAGTTCAAGACGAGCCGTGATTCTGGACAGTCACCTTCTAATGCAGCAGAATTATTCTTTTACACTGCTTTAAAAAAAATCCATACTTGGAAATTGCTCTGGCATTTGTGCCCGGTGGACAAAGGACGGCAAACTGTCAAGGACTCCACCCGACTGCTCGCAGGGATCTCAGCTCTAAAAGCAACTCGTTCCTGGGAAACAGCTCAGAGAAATATGAAGTCTTGAACACCTAAATTGTCGTGCAAGAGGGGCCTGCCAGGGACTGACGGGGAGAACTACACAAAATCATGTTCAACTTGTGTTAACTGCAATCTAATTTTTCCATGGTACTTGCTAGTGACTTTCCAGACTCAGCCTGAAAAGCTTTAAACAGCTAAAGAAATAGAAAACAACACTTTGTCGAACCTGAAATATCGATTAAGTGCCTTAAAAAAAATCTCTTTAGATATAGCTATGCAAGTTTTTTATGTTTGTGTTCCAGAAGGACAACTCGATTAACAGCTGTGCTGATACTGTCTCACCCTATGAACCTGTACTTGAAGGGTACTCACACGATTTCTTCAGTAACAGCCTCACAACTGCTGTCAGTGGAAGAAAGGCACTGGACTGAAATTTCAGAAAAATCCCAATCTTATACCAAACTTGAGTGATGCTTTATGGTCCTGTGTAAGTAGTGGAGCTGCCATGTTTTAGGTCAATCTCCTCCAATAAAATGAAGTGCCCACTGCAATAAAGTAACACATGCCAGTTCCTGGTTTGGCCTCCTGTCATGTAACCACTTCCCGTTCCTTTACTGCAGGATGGCTGAAGTCAGGGACGTGAGACAAGTAGCCCATGGGTTTTGTGGCAAAACAAAATTGCTACAGGCCAGAGGGTGTTTATTTTGACCAACTGCATGCCTTCTTGTTTGTATATATTCCCTTAATTAGCACCTGTTATTCCATAATGTTGTCAGGAAAAACATAGCTATGGCATCCCCTGTCCTTAAAGAAATCTATTAGGTGACTAAGTCAAATAACAACAGAAATAAAGGCCCAAGCAAGCCTCATACATGTATTCAGATGCCATCAGAAACAGAGGTAGGCATTGGCTGCTGTAAGCATTAACAGTACATGTTAGCGTAGGATATTCTGGTAAATTAGCCCATCCTCACTTAGAAGACAACCAAAATTTGCTTCAGGCCCATATTCCCCCTTGGTACCCCCTCCCCTCCTCAGGAAATCATGCTGTCCAGCCAGTCTTCCAGCTCTTCCTCGGTGACATTTTTGGATGTGCTTGTCTGTTCAGGCTCCACAATTTTCTCTCCAGTCATGGATGACTTTTCAGGAACTATGGAAATAAAATCAACATTAGCCACTTCACATCAATTACAGCGGTGAGGGTTAAGGCTTTTGGGGGGTTTGTTTGAGGATATACTTCAGCCCAAACTATTACTTTCTCCGTAACAAGGAAGAAATTCCATGATTGTCACCCCCTAAGATACAACGAATAGTATCTAAACAACATAAGCAAAGGCACAGGTTTGCTCTTCTATTTAGGCTGAAGATGAATTTCACTGCTCACAAGTGTTGAGTTTGTTTTAACACAAAGACCAACAGCATCGCTCAGTGTCCTTTTCCTTTTGATGCAATCCTGAAACATCGGAATGACTCCTGAGCTCTGTATATGACAGTTATCTTAGGCCTATCACATCAGAAGGACTACCAGCTCACAGAACATTTACAAGATATAAACATTCTTTTGCTTTAAAAACCAAATCAGTTTGCAGCCTATTTAGTCGGTTAAAAGGTCTTCCTCTGAAAGGCTTTTATAGCAGCTCAATTTGCAGCTCTAAGTTTAATACTGCAACTGGGCTGGTAGCCACTTTGGAAGCTTGAGATATTGAGTAAGAGAAAGTGCTGAAAAGGTCAGCTCAGGGGAAGCTGTGATTTGCCCAGGGGAAGAGATGCCTGGGACACTGCTGGATCAATGACAGGCACAGAGGGGTGGCGTAGGTGATGTGGTAGGACTGCTCCCATAAAAACACCACAACTGAGAAGATGAATGGGAAATGAAATGAAAGCCATGCCTGTTTCCTCCTGGGCCACCTGCCCATCTCTTTCTGGCTCCTGGTCCTGAGACGTCTGGTCCAGACAGGGTCTGTCGTCCTCTTTCACAGGTGCATCTAAGTGCAGCAGCATGTCCAGTTCATCTTCCAGATGGTCTGCCTCCGAGTGTGGCGGGAAGGGGGCTTTCTGCAAACCTTCTAGAGGGCTTGGTCTTAAACTGTCTTTGCCCAGAGACCTGGGACAATTACCAACAGCAGATCTGAGCTCGGAGATGGGTCCCCTTAACTGCATGCCCGGTTCCTTGCCATCCTCGGGTCTCCTTGGTTTCACCTGTGGAAGTTCTAAGGGAACTGTGGTCTGAAAGAGAGCATTATGTCGGAATTTAGTAGAGTCCTCCTGTCTGCCTAAGCACAAGAAGTTAAGGAAGCCATACAATCCTGTGACAGCCCACAAAGTACATCCTGTTGGGGCTCCACCGCAGCACTCTTCCTGACCCCAAGAAGGATAAAGAGACTTTGGGGAAACATCATAGGGCTGAGCCTCTGCCCAACCCCCCTCTATTATGTGCTAACTAACTCAGAGGTTGAATTAAAAGCCCATGTCCTCCTATCCCTTGGCCTGAAAGCTAATTGTACCACATGTCTATTTGAATCGATACTTAAGGCTATAATGAAGGATGACCTATCTGTAAAAGTGACTAAGAAGTAATTAGCCAAGGAGACCTGTTCACTGTGCTGAGATGCAGGAACACAGAGGGGCAAGATCATTTTACAAAAAGAAAAGAACTCAACTATTGTTTGAAAACAAAATGTCAAATGTGAAGAAAACAGACTATTTGGCTACTTTATAGAGAATTCAAATCCAGGTAAAACTGTAGTAATAGAAGCCAGGGTGATGGCTGTCTTGTGGGCATATGTAGTGGCCTCAGAGGACCTGACAGTGTTCTGACTATCCATGTAGATGCTGATTCCAAAGTTACACATACATATCTGTACATTCTTCCCTGTCTGTGCTGTGCTTCGAAGGCTTCCCATATGACCATGACAGGTCTCAGTCTGAGGTTGAGAAACCCTCTTTTGGGGTAAGGCCACAGGGATGGCAGGGACCCACAATGCCTAGGTTAGAAAGTGTGCCCTACAGTAACTGATCCCTACTCTTACTGAAAGATGTAGATTGCTAGAAACTCCTCAGACATTTTTCAGAAATTTACTTCAGCATGGCCTTCTAAGCGTAAACTAGGCCAATGTCCAGCACTGCAGTTGTACAAAGCAAAGCCAGGGTGTGGTCCTCCTCTCTATGCTAACCCTATAACTGTTAACAGTGATTTCTGTCCCGTCTGGTCCTGCAGCTGTTCAGTCCCAAATAAACACACAGAGGTCTACACGTTTGTTGACAGGTTTCTATTCTGCTTGATCCCACAGCCATTCAGCCCCCCAAAAACACACAGAGGTCTACATTAATTATAAACTAGTTGGCCTATTAGCTCAGGCTTCTTATTAACTAATTCTTACACCTTACAGTAACCCATAATTCTTGTCTGTGTTAGCCACATGGCTTAGTACCTTTATCAGCAAGGCATTCTCATTCTGCTTCTTGTGTCTGACTTCCTCTGTGACGACTCCAGATTACATCTTTCCTCTTCCCAGAATTCTCCTGTTCTCATTGCCCTGCCTCTGCTTCCTGCCTGGTCACCCTGCTGCCTGGCTACTGGCCAATCAGCATTTTATTAAACAAGGACAAGAAACAAATCTTTACATGGTAAAACCATTGTCCCACAGCATACAACTGTTTCATGGATCTCTGTGAGAACAAGGAAGTTGTTGTTTTCCTTATTTTTTTAACTTCCTAAGTGATACTAATAAGTGCAATAGAGAACAGACCTGAAGACTATGGATGTGCGTGTGCGTGTGAGGGGGGGGAGGAGAGAGAGAAAGTCTTTTACCTGGACCCAGGTGACAGTTTTCATAAGATGGCTTCCCTACTGTGCCTTAAGAGCACAGACAGAGCCATGAACACCCCCCTCCCAGTCACTCAGCACACAGACACAGCCATGAATACACACCTCAGTCACTTAACTTGCCTTCTATTCCATCAGCATAGTCTTTATTATGATTGTTTTCATGAATGTGGACCTGCCTGGGTCACCATCCCCGTTCACTGCAGCTCATGTGTTCTCACACCTCGGACCTCAGCTTATCCATTGTTTCCTGAGACCAGCCAGTCCTAGCCACACCATGATCCATCAGCTTCATTTCCACAAGCTCTTACGGCACACTGAAATTCATATTACCATTTCTATGCCTCTCAATAATTATTTCATTAAACTGATTAGTATCAATATTTTCCAGTAGATTGAGCTCAGGGAAGGAGGAACCACATCCACCTGCTCACCACTGTGTCCCTAGTGCCAACTCAGAGCCTGGTACCTGGATATTTTGTGGTAATAGCCAGACTTTATAATCTGCTATAGTCTTGCATTCAATTCTATATTTGATCCACTAAAATGTATCATATATAAAGCACAACAGTAATGTCAAACAGCTGCTTTGTTTTCCTTACAACGTTATAAGGTAACACCTCAATAAGAGGCCTCAGTTGATGATGGACAAGACAAGCTCAGGCTAAGACACCCTGCAGACTGCACTCTTCCCTTTGGTTCTTCCTCTGGCCCAACCCAGCCCGTAGGCAGACTGATTTTACCTGGATCAACTCTGCAGCAACGTTAAGCCGGACTGAGAGGGGCAGCTGTTGAAGGGCTCGAACCAGTGACTCACTGTCCACGTAGAGTGATGAATTCTAGATGGATGTGGAGGTGGGGGTAAAACAACTGTAAATAAGTCATCCATTGGAGATGTTTTTGTCCAGGAGTCCAATAATAAATCACATTTAATGACATTTGATGTCTCTCTACCAAACACTGAGCCCACAGCTCACTCACTCAGAGACACAAGGCAGTGATCACCATCACACCAAGCTGATACCCTAACCCTAAAACTGGGAGAAAACTAGCATTTTAATGAAATCTGACCAGAAACTTCCCCTAAACCCAGACTGCTGGTCCTAGGCAGAAGGGAGAAGAGCTGGTTAGGTGGTGACATGGTTGCCAGGTGCCATAAAACAAGCTGGTGGGTAAGCACTGTTTCTCTTCAAATCAGAAAACAGCAACTTCCTCTTTCCAGCCAGCTACGCTCAGTGTGGCGGTGGTACTAAAAGCTTCCTTTGACCCTTTCCACCCAGGAATGAAGCTACTACACTCCTGCACTGCTATCTCAAACCAGCATCCCTGCTAAGTCCATAGCCAAACCAGTGATTGATTATCTACTATTCTATTAGCTACCTTGGAGGTGTCCTGGTGACCTAAGGGAAGCAAAAGCTTAAAAGGTGGTCATTGTGACTTCCAGCACAGAGGCCAACACCATCCACCACCAGTGTTGGATAGGGACTTTCATAGGTCAGTCCAGGACTGTGTCTTTTCCTATAATTACGAACCACGTTGGTAAAAAGCCAGAGATCCCCTCACTTAGCAGCTCTATTGTAGGGCATCTCAAGTTGATAGGTTTATAAATTATTAGAGATGGAAACACAGTTCTTGGCACCTCAAGAGCAGAGCCTGAAACAGAAAGCCTACATTAGTCCCTAGTTCAAAAAACAGCAGAACATGGGGATCCATCTGAGTAAGCAATCTGGTTTTCCCACAGCCCCCTTAAAGCCATCCTGAAATGACTAGGTCTTTGGGAAGCCATAATGACAATGCTAACTGGCATTGTTTGCTCTAGGGAAAGAAAAGAAACAAAGAAATTCACCTCTAAATTAGATAACATATTTAAGAAATAAAACCCTGACAGGAATGTGGGAAGTGGGGCCTGCTGCACAAGCTCAGACCTGAGCTGGGGCCCCCAACACCCACGTCAAAGCTGAGCATAGCAGTGCATATCTGTAATCCCAGTCTGATGGGAAGTGGGGGGGAAAAAGATCCCAGGGGTTACTGAGCAGCCAATCTAACCAAAACGGCAAGTTCCAGGTCCAATAAGAGATTCTGTTTCAAGCAACAGGGGGCTAGAAAGATGGCTCAGAGATTAAGAGCACTGTTTTCTTTCAGAGGTCCTGAGTTCAGTTCCCAGCAGCCACATCGTGGCTTGCAACCATCTATAATGAGACCTGGTGCCCTCTTCTGGCATGCAGGCATGCACGTGTATGGGGGTGGGTGGGAATTCAGTACTTAATCCATTCCTTACTCAAGAATGCAGCAAGGTCCTTGACTAAACCTACAGCGTGAACGCAGCCTTCGTGGTTTAAGGACTGACTGAAGGCCTTCTACAGACATGTTTTTATTTCCTACATTTACCCTACTTGATGAAAGATAATAAAGAAACACAGTTAAAAGAGGAATGTGGGGGTGGGGAGGTGGGGAAAAAATAGAAAAGCAATCTATTGTGTTAAAATCACAACCATTAACTTCCTACTTCACAACTCAACCTGAGAAATTCACAGATGGCCAAATGAACTCAAGCTTGAAGGACCTGATGAACTTATGTAGTTCCCTGTACATGTTCTCTCTCCAGCAGGTAGCTGAGAATAAAATGCATATGGATTAGAGCTCTTTTCCATGGGATTCATCTCTGCGATAATGGAAAGGGGCGGGGCCTTGGCCTTGACATGAGCTAACCTACATTCAAGACATTTCTCTTACCTGTTTTGGACATGATGTTTCACCATCCCATTCTTTCTCTTCAGCAAATCGGAACTGTGAGAAGGAGTCCCCTAGGAATAGAAAAAATAGATATACAATACACACACACATATATATATATATATATAATTTTATATATACATGCATATATGCACACATATGCAATTTTGTACAGAAGATATCCAGTTTCTGTTTCCATCTTAGAGCATAAAGGACACTCTGAACTGTTAATCTTCCCAAAAACAATGACACCATCCTACAAGTCCTGGATCCAGTGCATACATCTGGGCACTGAAAAATGCTGTTGACAGATAAACTTATTTCCTTCAGTTTTCACTCAAACCACCATTTCACATATCATGGGGACAATCAAACAGGCCTGAAAACATTTACCTGTATCTAATCTATTTCCATCTTTTCTGGTCAGTGTACGCAAAGAAGTTTGTATTTATGACTTGGAGAACCAGCAAGACAGAAAGGGGCAGAGGAGACTGACGGAAGCATCTCTGGGTGGACCCACATGCTAACAGACATCTCTTTGATAAGTTATAAGCCTCCATTATCACTCCAAACTTCACATTGTCAGAATGCCGAACACAAACCAAACTCAAAGACTGCATTAGATCACCGTGTAATCCACAGAGTACCTGCACTGCCCTGAGTTCCTGAGGTCAGCAAGCAACAATGTGCGATGGTAACACAGGCGAGCACTGACCGTGATCCGGGGCAGCAAAGTCTATGCTCTGCCTCGGGCTTGCTCTGTACATGCATACACAGCTGAGGATTTGCATTAAGAATTCATTTGCACATGAAGAATTCTCTCTCAAGCTTCCACAAGGATCTAAAATTTGGTCCCGCTTCATTTACTTTCTATCTCCCCAGGCAGCCTGTTTTCGCATTTTCATTTTTACGCACCAGTGCTCTATCTCATCTTTTTCTTGTCCCGAAGACCACATGACTCTCACCCTTCATCTGCTACCTGTATTTTAAAACTCCCGCACAGGCCACCTCTTCCCTGTATGCTACTGTCCCGGTGATATAGCCATAGGCGTTAGTCTTTTCCTTCAATTAACTGAGTCAGGGAAAAAGACTTCAAAAAGGAAGACAAAGGTAAAAAGTAGACTCCTTCTCCACATCCACAAGTCTAAAACACATGATCATGGCATAACACAGGGCAAGATCAAATGCAAGAGAAACAATCAAAGTGGGGGAAAATCAATACATTCAGTTGTTGGTAAACCAATTGGACAAGAATGCAATTGTTCTATAGTTGGTGGGGAAAAGCAAAACAGAGAAGCACAAGAAAAGAACCAACTTTTTATTTTTTCGGCAGTAAAGCGGCTGGAACCCAATGCTTTGTGCTTGCTAGGCAAGTGCTCTAACACACAGTCTTACCCATAATCCTCATTTTGTTGTTTTTCTTAAAGAAGTATGCACATCAGCTGGGTGGTGGTGGTGGCGCACACCTTTAATCCCAGCACTCAGGAGGCAGAGGCAGGTGGATCTCTGTGAGTTCGAAGCCCGCCTGGTCTACAAGAGCTAGTTCCAGGACAGGCTCCAAAACTGTTTCTCTGTAGAGAAACCCTGCCACAAAAGACAAAACAAAAAAAAAAAAAAAAAAAAGGTACGCACATCAAACAATCTTACCTCAGTACAGAAAGTCTGTCAGAAGAATTGTCTCCTAACAGGGAGCAGGGGCTGTCACTGACTGTCACCTGCTTTTGGGACCCTTTCCTCCAACTGGGTTGCCTTGTGCAGCCTCAATAGGACAGGAGGTACCTGGTCTTTCTGCAACTTGATATGCCATGGCTGCCTGATATACATGGGAGGCCTGCCCTTTTCTGAAGAGACAGAAGGAGGAGGGGATGAGGGAAAAGAGGTAAGGTTCAAAGGAGGGCTGGGGGGGAGAGGAGAGGGAAGGGGAAACTGTGATCATACTGGAAATTTTAATCAGTTATTAAAAAATAAAAATTAGCATATGTATAAAATTCAGGCAGGCTAGATGACTTAACAGGTAAATGCATTTTCCACCAAACTTGAAACCTGAATTTGATCCCCTGGGACCAGTATGGCGAAAGGAGAAAACTGCCTCCTGAGTGCTGTCCTCTGACCTCCACACACTCTATGTGGCATGTGTGCCCAGACACACACACACACACACACACACACCTGAATAAAATAGAGATATGGCTAGGCATGGTGGTATACACCTTTAATCCCAGCACTTTGGGTATGGTGGAACTGTGAGTTCTAGGACAACCTGGCCTACATAGCAAATTCTAGGCCAGCTAGGCCTGGCTAGGGCTCCACCATGAAATCCAGCCTCAAAAGAAAGAAAGAAAAAGTGTGCAAGTGTTCATGCATGTATATGCATGAATGCACATGCATATATTAATCTCACTATCACAACCACTGCAATTAAAGAATGAATTATCAATACTAGAAAAATAGAAGAGATAAAGCCATGACAATCTGAAGAAAATAAAGACTGTCACTACTGTGCTAGGAAAACCCAAAGAAATGAGTACGGAAGGATTCAGAAAAATTATAATAAAAATAAGCATCTCTCTCAAAATCCAGTTGAGGGTAAGACAGAAGAGCATAATGTGAATATACACAGAATTTCTAGTTATTCGAATAAAGCATAAGAAACGCTTATTGAGAGCAACTGGTCCAAACATCTAATTTAATCTACAAAGTCAACGTTCAGTTCAAATCTCAAAATGATTTATCAATCAGTTTTTTAAAAATATGTAAACCAAGGTGTGCAAGGTTTGTTTATTTGTTTGTAAGACAGAATCTCACTATGAAGCCCTCAATGGCCTGGAATTCACTCTGTAGACCAAGATAGCTTCAAACTCAGGGATCCACCTGCCTCTGTCTCCCAAGTGTTGGGATTAGAGGTGTGCGCTACCACATCAATCCCATATATGCCTTTTCAAGCATGAAGAATTTGTCTCCAATTTTAAAAATCGATTAAAATATTTCAATGAATAAAATAAAGATCTACTCGTAAAATAGAAAAGTGCCAAAGAAACCCATGTGTGTGACCGTTAAGACAACAGAACATGATATCCATGAAAAATCAGTCTTGATTAGAACTAAAACATCACTATTCCAATACTCAAAAATATATTTTGTATGGATAAGAGATGTGGACATTTGGGGAAGGCAGAATAACAACAAACAAGGCTGAGTTTTGAAGTTAAAAAGTAAATATTAAATCGCACAAAATGAAGATATATAAAATCATTTTGTCTTCTGTGACCATAAAACCAAACTCAGAGATGACACAGTGACAAGACCTATTTTCAGCACAAAGAGCTATTGTTTCTAATCTGTAAACAGCTCAGAATAAAGCAACGCAGGAGAAAAGTGGGACAAGAGAATGCTATACAAAGAAAAATGGCTGCGAACATATGTAATAATCAAAAACCAACCTCAGAACCTGTAAAACTAGCTAATAGCTGACTGCTTTATTCAAGGCTGTTTTATTATTATTATGTGTGTGGGTACACATGGATTTGTGGGTGCATATGTGCACATGTGTAAGTGGAAGCCAGAGGGGTCATTCCTCAGGCTACCCACCTTTTTTTGTTTATTTGTTTTTGCTTTTCTTTTAGACTAACTTTATCACTAACCTGGAACTCCCAACACAGGGTAAGCTGGCTGGCCAGCGAGGCTAAGGGATCGACTTACCCTGCCTCCCCAGCACTAACACTGCATGTGCATATACCTATGCTCGGCTTTTTCTTTTTAAGTAGGTTCTGGGGATCAAACTTGAAGGTTCTCATACTTGAAGCATTTTGCTGTCTAAGCCAATTCCGCAGCTCCATTTATGCCATTCTTGAACTTCTATATATAAAACAAATGATCATAAGACCTTATATATCGTAATATGTAATCAGGATAGTGCTTCTGTACTTATTTGTATATTTCAATAATTTTAAACACCACCAAGAGTTTAATAATGATTAACCAACTTGCTGTAAATCTATTTTTTTTTTGCTGAGAACTAAAAAATTGCCCTTCCTCACAAATGAATCCATCTGAAGTAGTCAGAGCACTCTGAGGATATAACTGAAATATCCAGAGAGAAGTACACAGGCAGTTGGGCTGCCTTCAAGCATTGCTTTCTGCTCCAAGAACTTGCCAGTTCTCCACAAGGGATCTTGGAAGCAGCAAGCAACAACCTAGGTGGTATGAAGCTGGGAGCATCTCCTAAGCTTCTACATGGGTGGACAGAAAAAGGAGTCTAGAACCACAAAGGCACAAGAGTTGAAAGTCTAGGTTTACAGGTAGGACCATGCTACCTGTAAGCTAGAAGCTAGAAGCATAGCTAATACCTGAGTAACCCTCTGTTGGAGGCTCACTGTGTGCAAGCCTACGGTTGTAGCCAAAAGAGGGAGACTGACAGGAGCAACAGCCCAAAGCAATCTGCAGCTTTATACAGACTGTTTATTAGAGAAGAAGGAAAAACACAGGACACAGTAGAAAAAGATTCACAGAGATTGACATGCTGACAATATTACATAATGTATGTCAAACTTGGAAGAACAGAAACAGCTACAAACCATAAACAATTGATGTGGGATTCCCCTCTGTATACTGTGAATGTCGCTGATTAATAAAGAAGCTTCTTGGGCCTATGACAGGGTAGACTAAACTAAAGGCAGAAAAACTAAACTGAATGCTGGAAGAAAGGAGACAGAGTCAGTAAGATGCCATGTAGCCACCAGAGGAGATAGATGGTGGAATCTTGCCGGTAGGCCATGACCTCATGGTAATGCAGAGATTAATAGAGATGGGTTGATTTAAGATCTAAGAGTTAGCTAGAAATATGAATAAGCTAATAGGCCAAGCACTGTTGTAATTAATATAGTTTCTGAGTGGTTATTTCTGGTCTGGACATTGGGAAACGAACAAGCAGTCTCTAGCCAACAAAACAATGACACTCATGACATTTCCAACCCACAGAGAAATCAAGTATATACAAAGAAGAAAATTTTAAGAAAGAATGAGATATCTAAAATACTGCTTTCAATAAACATCACAATGATATAACTTGACAGTGGTTTTGTTTTAAGACCTCAAAGGGCTGGCAGGATTGGCCAGTGTTGGGAAAGCACTTTGCAGGCCTGACCTGAGTTCCGCTCCTAGAACTCACAGTGCAGGGTTTTCTTCTGACACTATATTTGTGCTGTAACATACATACGCTCTATCCCTGCCCCCTCCCCGTTTTCACCCCTTTTGCCCACATACTCTAGTTCTCTTGTTCTCTCTCACACACATAATAATCATTAATAAAAATTAAGTTTTAAATAGTCCACATGGATGAAGCACACAGAGACTAATTGCAAATAACAAACTTGCTAAAAGAACTGGACTGCTATCTAGCCTGCCAAACCCTCTCATTCTGGCACTGAAGATGAAAGGATGTTAACATTTCCAACTGTGAGCCCAGAACACAAGTTCTTCTAAAATATTACTAAAATGATTCCTTCTAAGTGATACTGTGGCATGCATAGAAAGAATGGTGGCGGCACCATCTGCTGTCCCTTTCTTACAGGTCAGACGTGATTGTATACAATCAAGGGCAGATTTGATTGTGTACAATCCAAGGCCTTCTTTAAGAAACAGTGCACAGTAGGTCCACAGCATGCTCAACCCTACTCCAGCACCAAGGGAAAGCGCCACATTCTTCCACCAATGCCATGTTTCATGACTTATAAGAGATTGTAGGGCAGCCTTACTAGACACCCACACAACATCCTAAAGCAAAACAAAATACTGGGGCTGTTCTGTAGCCTTCACCTCAACAACCCTCCAAACCTAACTCTGCAAATTAGAATGCCAACATGCAGGCCTAAGATGCTCGCTAAGAGGACAATCTAAGAATCGCTAAAATAGCAGGGGGAGGCAAGGAGGTAGAAATGGTACAGAGCGAGAGGCTCTGCTTTCTTTTGTACAAAAAGCTCAGGTGGCAGCAGTGGTGCACCCATACTATCAGGGGAAGGCTGGGAAGGGAGGGTTGTAAGTTCAGAGCCAGCCCCATTTAAAAGCTGCAAATCATTCTGCTCCAGAGAAAGAGTTGATATGCACACAGCAAAAGCTGAGATGTGAGACAAATTTTATTTATTATGTTTTGAAAGTCCTTGCTCTATTGCCAACTATGGTTATCTTCTATAGCCAAAATGGGTTTTTCCCTCAAAAAAATCAAGTAATTGTGTAAAGAATCAAATATTAGAAAATTATGGGCATAGACAGGAGGGGGGTACTTTAAGGATACTTCCAAACATTCAAAAAGAGGCTGGGGAGATAGTTCAGTAGACAAAAGAGCTTGTATAAACACAAGGATGGGAATTTAGATTCACCTGAAATAACCTAAAAAACCAGGCACAGCCTTGCATGCCTGTAACCCCAGGACTGGAGGCACAGAAAGAGGCACATGTTAGGGTTTACTGGCCAGCCAGCTGTGTAAAAACAGTTAACTTCAAGTTCTGTGAGCAACCTGGTCTCAGGAAATATGACATAAAGTGATGAAACAGGACACATAACAGTCTCCTCTGGATTCTGTACACACACACAGACACACAACCCACAAAAATTAATATAATAAATAAATAAATCAAAGAGCGTATTTTAAGCAGCACACAATGCTCTAATTTCTTAGATTCCCTGGGTAAAACTCATCACCATCAAAGAGATCTCCAGTTCCAGGTGCTGATGAGGCACAGGGCCTCTACCTGCTCACTCACTATTTGAGAAGATGAAAGCTTAACTGTGGAAGAAAATGACTGTCATCAGCACTCTGTCCTGGCATGGCTAGTCTGGCAGTACCTTGTTCTGCCCATCTCAGAAGGAGGCTGGTGCCTACTGGATATGGCCAGCCTGTTTAGAATGCTGTCGTGACTGCAGGTGTAATCTCACAGCTGTCGGTACCAGCTAGGAAAGCAACAGGCCTGCGTGGTGCCAGGACAAGACTCACTAATAGAAGTCTTACAACAATATTTCAGTTAAGCTTGTGTTATGTTTGATTATTTATGAAACATATACATAACATTCTATGAAAGCCTTTTTAAACTAGGCAGATCTACATGTACTGACACTGAAATATTAACTATTGCTTCAGTTATATAAAAATCAACTTGTAGTATATGAATATGATGCTTCTGAGATATATATATATACATATATATTTGAGATGTATATATCATATCCTCAAACTAACAAAATAACCCAAGACAGCTATCTACCTATTATTTTAGGAGCAGTTGTCTCCCAGAGGGTAGTGGGATTGAAGAAAATTTTCATCTCTGCTAATCCTTTTCCAGTTGAATTTTCCTTTGTCAACAACAAGCTATTTTGGGGCACTGAACCAACAAATAGTAAGAGAATCTGTGAAAAAGTTAAACATTCTTGAGGGCAGGAACTAAGATTCTGTCAACTCCAGAATTCATTGTCATATTAATAAATTATTTTCTAATTAACTAATAAAGTCCCCTCCACATTTGCTAGAATTTTCTAATTTTTACCATATTAAACTTCTCAATGTCCTCCATCATAGTACCCCAATATTTAATATGTTGACACCATTTGAAGGCATGAAAATCTAAATTAAGAAATAAAAAGTACTTTGTTTTGGAAATCATCATGGGCTTGTGAAATAATGCTATAGAGTTTTTTAAAAATATGAGCTTTTATCGAATCTACATAGTCCCATGACAATATTGGTGAGTTAAAGTGGCATACATAGCCCATCTCTGCATTTAAGGTGTCCAGGTCCCTCACCCAGCTTAACTTCCCCACACTGTCTAACAGGTGCCATATGGCCCCAGGCAAAATGGACAGAAGCTTGCTAGACTCACAGAACCAGGATGCTTCAAAAGTCTGCACACTGTCACAGATAGCACCGCTTTCATTTTAAGTTTAAAAAATCAACAAAGAAAACACTTTCAGCCAACGAAAGCACCTAACACAATCAGAGAGCCTGGGCATTCAAGTCAAACTGTAGAGCACAGGAGACATGACAACAGTGCCTTTGCACGGCACAGGCCAGGTGGACAGCAGCACAGACGGTTAAAGTACCCACTGAAGCCTCACACCCCGTTCCTATCATCTGGCCATTTCCCACAAATGACATCCTTCCTAGTTCCTATGATTTTTTTTTTTTTGTTTGACTTTGGAGACAAGGTCTCTCTACATAATCCAGGCTGGCCTTGAACCTGTGATTTCTTCTGCCCCAGTCCCCCAAATCCTGGAATTACCATACCCACCAACTGTTCTGAGCTTTTATCATGAACTTGACCCATATGCCTTGTTTTGCCAGCTTTGGACAAGCACTTCACTGGAAGCTCCATCCCTGCCCCCTTGTTACCATCATCCCTTACCCTCAACCAGAATCCAGAGTCTGAGAAATCACACATGAGCACTATAGTCTGACGAAGCTCCCACAGAGAATAGGAGGCCAAATGATCTCCACAATGGTTGCCATGGAGATGGAAGGCCCCAGTTCTTTCTGAAGATTTCCCATCTGTGAAACATAACAATATTTGGAAAATCAGAGTAAAACTTAAGTCCACAGGCTCACACAGGTCCAGGAAAGATCCCAATTCAGCCTATAAGGCATAAAAATTCTCATCACTCTCAATTTTTAGTCTTTTCAGATTTGCCATTTTAAATATGGATATTTTTCAGTGTTTAACCTAAAACAGAACAATACCTAACACTGTTATTGTGAGGAAGACAATACAAGCCATTAAAGTATCTTAAAAGTTAGGTCAAGCTATAAGCAGAGAGGTAACCAAATCTCTTGTCCTACCCAACTGTGACTCATAATTAGCTTTCTCACCAGCTTTGAGGCTCCCCAAGCCCCTGAGCATCAAATATCCTCATTGAGCTTTACATATAGGATGTGCTTATCTTTCTAACACCCCAGAAACCAGGTGTTCATCTGCATGAAGAATGTGGAGGGACAGCTGGGAGTCAGAGATTAGAGTTCCAGACTTTATGAGAGAAGGATGATGCTGTTATTCTGGAACTTAGAATGTTATTTTCCTTCAAATTATTGGTGAAATACTTCTGCGCTGACTCTATCACCATTGGAAATATGATTAAAAAGTCTTTAGATCAATCATTTTTACAAGAAAGCTAACATCAAACCGTGGCACAGCATTCCAGAATAAGCGTGAATAATCTGAGAAGACTGAATAAATAAGAGAATCCAAAGAACTTCAAAGGGACACAGACACTGTTAAGATCACTGAGTTGATTTGTGGAACCCTGAGTCAGTTAGGCTCAAGTCTGAGCGTATGTAACAAAGACATGGATAATCATGGCAGCTTAAGATAAAAGGCTGTACCTCTATCAACCAAATGACTTCTAGACAGGCTGCCCCCTCCCAGTTCACTCTGCCTGAGAGGCCCTTCTCATCCATCTGAGATGATGGCCAGAGCTCCTGCTATTGAGCCAAAACTGCAACATCAAGAAGGAAGAAGAGTTGAGGGAAAGGGACACATGGCACTCATAGCCAGAAACAACAGCGCATCCCGCTTACTTCTCATACATCGACTATCTTTGCGGAACCAAAAAGAACATACCATAACTTTTCTCAGAAGTCCTAGGGCCAACTCAGAAGTAAGAGATCTCTTCTCACAGAAGAAGAAAGGAAAGAATGTGCTGTATAGTATAGGCTCTCTTACAGTCAATAGCAGCAGTTTCTAGGGTAGGAGGTTGTGCCTAGAAAAACATGAACAACCACTGCCCCCCAACCAAAATAATTCAGTGACAGTCCTGTAACATCTAAACTTCTTTGGATGGAATTTAGTTTAGAGAATATGTCTTTTAACTTGCCCATCTTGCTGATAGGGGATAAGTGTGAAACAAAATTTAGTTTTCCAGCAAAATGCATGAGTGTTTTACTGAGCAGTACTATTTTCTATGGTACTATAAGATAAACCATCCTCTTCTTTGTTTTCATACAAATCAAGTGAACAAAAGATTCATGAGACAGAAAAGCAGTTTAGGAGTGCTGAAACTCCCTTTCCCGTATCATATTTCATGTACATTCATGTATGTAATGAGATCTTTGTGCTGCTGATGTAATTAGGCAAGATTTAATGCGTGGGACACGAGAGTAAAGAAGGACAATGAATAGAGATCTAATGGGGAGAGGAAGAGGAGGGAGGAGGAGGGAACTGGAGGAAGAAAGATGAAATACTGCATGTTTTCTCTCATTCAGAATCTAGACTTAAGATCCATGTGTGCATGCACACATGTGACAAGACAGCAAAAGAAGGGAAGAAGAAACAGAAGAGGACAATGGGGGCACAAATTCGACAAGGTACAATGATTTACATGCATAAAACTGTCTTACTAAGGACCAAGAAGACAGCTCAGTGGGTAAAATGCTTGCTGTGCCAGCCTAATAACCTGAGCTCAATTACCCAGAATCTTCTTAAAGGTGAAAGAAGAAAACTGACTCACAAAGTTGTCCTCTGACCACACATTGCCATGGGTTGTGCATAACCCCCTACATGTCACACATAATACACAATAATATTAGTAAAATGTAAATGTCACAATGAAACCCACTATTTTATGCTAACAAAAATTATATATGTATATAAATGATTTGTCCCCCTAAAAGTTGATTTCATTTATAACCTGACACCCCCAGAATTAACTCTGAGCTAACACTCCCAATATGAATTTTGTTGGTTACCTCAGCTGATACAAACCATCATATAAACTATCAAAGAGTTCAGATCTAACAATTGATCTGCCCAAATATAACAAAAAAAAAAGTCAATGCTTACACAGGAAAAAAAGATTACAGTAAAGGAGGAGTCTTTTATTTATTCACTCAGCAAAATTACAAACAGCTACACATGGCAGGTGCTGCTCCAAAGCAGAAAACTGAATAATGTATTGCCTGCCTGAAGTGAGGTCATAACATACCAACCACAGAGCACACAGGGGAGACACAAAGACGAAAAGAAGTATCATGCTGTTGCAGAGGAGGATGCAACCCAAAGGAGTGTGGAAGCAGTGAGGCCCCCTAGAAGAAAGGAGGCCTGATTTGAAGGATGGCAGAGGAAAGCGGGGTGGTGTTGGAATATGATATGAAATGTGGTAGAATAATGAAGGAGAAAAGCTACAAATGGAAAAATGTATTATAACTAAAGATGTCATATTAGTGATGATGTAAAAACGACCCAAAATTACGATTAATCGTTCACACCAAATGTTCATGGTTTAGATCATTAATATTAATATTCCTATTATCTGTAATGTGAGGTCTATAAAATACCTTGGGAATTCAGATGTGATATACTTCTCTTAGATACTCTAAGAGACATTACTTGAACATACCTGCAGAAAATAGCCATTATATTTTGAACACTGCACAATACTATTGTTTGACTCTTTGTTTTGGTGCTGGAGATGGAACCTGGGGCAGAGCAACATCTCTGATCCCATTTTCCAGAACTATACATTATGATATCAAAATCTATTCCAATAACAAAACCATAAAATGGATATCATTTAACTACAGCAGGAAAGACTTTAAATGGTATACAAAGTAAAAATTTAAAACTCTAGGTCACATTATTCAAAGAATGGTGGTTTCGTATATTTTTTAATTATTTGGACAAGGTCTATTTAGTCCAGACCTGCTTTGAACTCCCAATTCTCCTGCCTCAGCCTCTCCAGTACTGGGATTACAGGCATGTGTCACCACATCTGGTTTATGGGGTCTTTAATCTCAGTCAGTACAATAAAATTATTCTCAGCAGTGCAAGATCATTTCTGTGCATATCCGGTGAGTGTTTATTTTTTGTCGTTCCCTCTGTTGGCATGGGGACTTTGTTTTGAAAATTATTAGTCGACTAAGAGGCTCGCACTGTTCCCTGGATTTTTCGACCTCACATATGAATATGTCTTAGTTACCTATTTCTCGGTGTCTCCCTTCTATTCAACTCAATGAGTGTGAGTAAGTTTCTGCATGGAGGGAAAATCAGAATTGAATTTCCTTTCTTGCTTTAGTATGTTTTTATTTTTGGTAAGCACTATTTTACTGAGCTGTGATTTAGAAGAGCAAACACTATCCAGGGTCATTTTAATTTTAAAAGATTTTTGATTCAGCTTCAGGTCAAAATTTAGAGCACATTAAAACCATAAACTGTAGTTTCCACAGCTACCAATTTGCCACACAGTCTGAAGGCAAATCCCCACCTGGTGCCCAGGGTGGTTCCACTCCTATAACATTCATGCATCACTAACACCCAGGTTTTCATATCTTATTACAGTTTTCACTTTTAGCCTCTAAGCAGTGCTTGCAGGAGTTCCAGTAGTATATGCAACTCTGACCTTCATGAAGGTCCCAGCCCCTTACCCATGGATGATGATTTCTGCATATTACACACGCTGCAGTCCACCATATACCTCTGGGACTACTGCAAGGCCTGGCACATTGCAGACAGAAACTGTCCTTACTACATGAACCTATGCCGAGAAGAATGAATGACCCAGTGAGTGAACACACAATTCTAAGACTAAACCAAAAAAATTACTCTAAGTAGTCTATGTGCCATAAAGGAGAAAGGAATGGAGAAATAAGAACATTTTCATAAAGCTTGCTAAATATGTAGCAGAAATGTAAAATACAGAATTACGTTTGCAATCACAATTTTCTGGGACTGAGGATTTCTGATGGGAACGAGTGGGAGAGAGTTGAAGACGACAGAGGTCTTCAATTGTAGTTGCTCTTAAACAGCTCTCAAAAATGAAAAGAAACTAAAGATATTCCAAGATGTAAATATTTTAGATGATGACTACTGAAGTCAGTATTACCAACCTGTAACATGGTAAGTGGTTGTTAAAAAAGGGTTATAACAAGTCTAAGATACCAAAAACCATGGCTTTAAGAAATTCTACTTGTTCATAATAAACAAGTTTTATAAATTCCTCCTAGGAAAATTTTAATATATAGGAAGGGATTTGTACAAACAGCAGCCTTGCTTATATTAGAAGGCAGGATGTCCCGCAGGCCTGTCTGCTTTCTGAAGTGCTGTTTGCAGTGCATAATCATTCCATTTAAATTCTTTTTTAAAGTTCCTGTCTGCACTTCACATTTCCTGGAGGAGAGGTGGGGTCAGCACTGCGAGGAGCGATGGACCATGAGCAGACATGGAGGGGGGCTGTGGGAACTGGGGATGCGTGCGGTCAGCGTACCCACCTGCTCAGAGTTTCACCTCATCAGCTCCTCGGACTCAAATCCAAGTGCAACAAACCAAAATTAACTGGTGCTCCACCCACACACAAGTTCCTTCTGATGGCTCCTCAGTAAAAGAATAGGAAGAAGAGACCATCCTGATGCCAGGGGCTTCACAGCCTTTACGCAGCAGCTCCGAGAATGGAGCACAAGGGGGCAGGACTTCCACTCTTCCGGCAAGAGGAAATGAAACCACTGGTAGCTGACACTGGAGCTTACTGAAGGGTAATGAGCTAAACAGTGCCTGTAGCTGGGGTGGTAAGATTGCTATCCAACAAGCACACAAAGAAAGCTGCAAGTCCAGCTGCAGGAAGCGATCTTTTCCTTCTAAATGACCTTCAAGATTCATGTCCCAACATCAAGCTAAGGTTTGAGCACTGTCCTTCTGACATGTGTTCTCTCAAACTGGAGTTACTGTGTCCAAGAATAAAATATATGTTGGAAATACTTTTGTATATTACTGGACTTTCCCACTTACAATATATTTACCCCCTATTACATAAGTGTGTGTTATGCCTACCGTGCTGGAGTCGGGAAGCTGGTGCTGCACAATGTGGCACAAAGTACCCGCTCTCACAGGATCTGTGCGCTAACTAAATGTACTACACTTTCTGCTGTTACTGTTTTTGAGACAGGTCTCACTGCATATCTCTGGCTGGCCTGAAGCTCATTATGTAGATCAGACTGGGCTTGAACTTGTCACAACCTTCTTGCCTCTGCTAAAATTTCAGGAGTGTTGCCACCACACCCTTTTTGAGAAAGATATTTAAATAAATTTGACTATTTCATAAAATCAACCTATTTTCTATTTATACTCATAATTTTATTGAAAATTATGCTTTCTTAGTATTTAGTAAATATCTTTTTGCCATGTGTATGTGTGTTTGTGTGTGTGTGTGTGTGTGTGTGTGTGTGTGTGTTGCATAAAGATATACGTGTACATGTATGCTCACGTGTGTGGAGACCATAAGTCAAAGTCGAATGTCTTCTTCCATCACTCTCTATCTTAGTTTTAGAGGCAGAGTCTCCATAAACCTAGGACCTGAAAGCTCAGGAGCTTTGGCCTGCCTTTCCAGCAGTGGGACCACATGGACTGGCTGGGGTGCCACTTTGTATGTGGGTGCTGGGGACCCGAAACCAGGACCTTGTGTTTACACAGCAAGCAATTCACCAACTGAGCCATCTCCCCCAGCCTCTTATGAAGTGTACTATGTGATTACAGAGAGATTACAAGCCTTCTTATCACAGAGAGAGTGAGGGAAAGGGGGAGGAAGAGAGGAAAGGAAAGGGAGGGGAGGGAAAGAGAAAGGAAGAAAAAGAATGCTAAAATAAAAGGGAGCAACAAGAGAATATAATGGGGAAAAGACAAACTTTTCACATTGTTTCCTTTTGTGCAGAACCTGGATTTCGTGTGTGTGTGTGCGCGCGCGCGAGTGTGTACACAAATGTGTGCATTCACATGAATATGTTGGCATGAGACAGGAAAGCAGAGACTATCTGGAATGAAGAGGCTCCACAGGAGTTGGGTGGGGGGTAAGGTGAACAGGAACAATGCATCCCCAGGACAATCCATCATGAAATCCACTTACCTATTATCTTTCAAAAATAAAAAACAAGAAAGTTAAAAAATAATATGCTGTTTTAAGTTAATTCAGGTGCTTTTATAGTGTTCCAATTTTCTACACAATGTTTCCTAGATGCCAACTGTTAAGTGAACCTGTGTAACTAAAAGGCAATATCTAGAAATTAACCTTGGGGCTACATGTGCGATGCTCTAAGTCTTCAGTATATTACGTTCCTAGAATGTTTATTTAAAGCGTGTTTCCTTCAACTTCCCTCCGGGTCTTAGTGTCTCGTGCTTTTCACAGGAGTTCTCAGGGTCTTCAATCCTGCCTTTGGTGGGTAACATCTGGAGTCAAAACTAAATTATTTTTATCCCCTACAATAGAAATGCATTTTAAAAGCAGGCTGGGGGATTGCTGGAGAGTTGGCTCATTTGGTAAAGGCACTTGCTACCAAGTCTTAGCAACCTGAGTTCAATATCCATGAGCCACAAAATGGAAGGAGAAAATTAATTGGCACAAGTTCGTCTCTGACTGTGACACACACAAAGGCATATATCCTTACTCCCCACGGCAATAAGCAAATGTATAAAAGGATGTAAAAGTCAGACCTTGATTTTGACAGATGTTCTGTGGTAGACATGTACCTGTTGCTTTACGTGCCCTTTTCCTGTGGTTCCCACGCTCTTCCTCATGGATACTCTCAGAACGCAGGATGCTTTCACTCTGTATTACTGGTTGTCTGGTCTCACTCACATCTACTTCTTAACTGAATTTTTGCAACTGCATCCTAACTGGTTTATTTATCTCCAACATAACTTCAGAGCCTCAGCGGATCAACCAGAGAAGCAGAACAGTTTAATCTCTACTTAAAAATTAAAATTGGTGGCAAGGTATTGCTACATTGCCCAGGCTAGACTCAAATTCATGATCTCGCCTCAGGCTGCCATGTGCACATGTATATCTGATCCAGCCATTCTGTATTTTATATAAAGTATAATAAGTCCTATTTCCATCCAAGACTGAGGGTGAAATGTATCCTTCTACTGAAATAGCAAAAACAAACAAACACAAAACAAAACTGGTAGCAGCTTAAATAAATGCAGGCAGACTGTAAAGGATATGTACAGCTTTAATGAAGAAATAAACTTACAGAACCAAGGTTCCTGCGTAGCACAGGAAGCAGAAGAAGGGGCGTGCCTGATTTATAAGTAAACATTCGCCCAAGGCAAGCCCGCCCCCTAAGGGGCTGGCTTAACCCTACAAACTGGCAGTGAGAAACAAGGCCTTCGGGATATTGTACACCAGACAACTAGGGGTTTATCCCAGTTGACTGGCAAAAATTTCTTGCTGTGGTGCAGACACAAGAAACTACACAAAGCTCAACAGACTCCATGAAGTGAGAGGAGAATCATGGACAGAGGGGAAGCACAGAAACACATGACAGAGCAAGACGGTGAGGAGGGCCTTCCATCTTGTATTCTTGCCGAGGTCATCTCAGGGTAACTAGACTTTGATTTCCTTGACGGAGAATCCCCTGGAAAATCACCAGCTGTGTTCTAGGAGCCAGAGGTCAGGACGTCCCAGCTAAGTTATCTGAGCTTTGGTTAAGTTGCCAGCTGGTGCAGAACTCTTCCAGCTAACCGCTTAGCTTAGCTTCTGTTAAACTGCTTGCTTCTGAGAAGCTCCCCATTGCAGTTGCTGATTGAGATTCCAGGACTGGATTTTGCCTTTAAAAAATCCCATGATCTGGACATGAATAGCTATACCCGAGTCCCCAAATACTTGAGTATAGTCCCAGCTAGCTGGAATGAAGACTTTCAGTTGGCTATGAATTGTATCTGAGTGGCCATCTCTGGTGGGTACCCAGAAACACCTACAGAGGAGAACGCCTGTCATGAGGAGCCTACAGATCAAAGGTTCTGGCGTTCCAGGCATACTTCCCAAAAGTACCCCGCAGACCACTGAGCACATCCAAGGGCAGAGAAAAACAGACACCCAAATGTGCTGCAGAAAGTGGGGTTGAGCACTTGGCCAAGACCTGGATGAGTGCCTTTTCCACAGTCCTACTGCAAAAGACATGATTCATGGGGATTCATCATACCGAGACCCATTCTATACGAAAAAGGCCTTGCTGCAGTGATAGTCCTGCACTAAACACTGCTCTCGTTCCCCCTAAGCCATATTGAAAGGAAGAGCCTGAGGATCAAACTATTCTAAAGAGGCTTGTCTAGACTCTGGGACAAAATTACATATTTATATGAAAACAAAATCATAAAGCACCCAGCAAAGTAAAGCTCACACTTCTGACAGGCCTTCCAGAATTACCTGTCCCTAAAAATTACCCAGCCTGCGGAGAGGCTGGGAAATAGACCTCCACTGAGGAAAAGGGCCAATCAGTTGAAACTGGGCCAGAATTGACAATGATTAACCAGACAAACAAAACACAAAAATGTCCCATACTGTCTTGCGTTCACCTGTTTCTCCTGGCTGGAATGTTCAGCTACTCGGGGCTGTGCCAAAAGGAGTCCCCATTGGATATGTTTAAAACCCATGGTGCAAACACCTGCCAAAGCCAATTTCAGGTTATTAAGAGTGTACGATCAGCTTGCAGAGTTCCTGAATTTTTAACAATCAAATCATGTGCTGTATCCACCTCTGCCCGTGGAGCCCAATCAATCAATCAATCAATCAATAGCCTTCCTATCTGAAACACTGGTTCCTCTGGAGACCATTCTGTGAGTCTCCAGATCTGAGGTAAATGTTCCTTCCCTGGGCTCCCATAACACACTGTGCTCACCGCACCATGACACTTAAGGTATCCTTTTATTATGTATTTGATTCATGAACCCTCAGAGGACGATAAAGCCCTGGAAACTAATCTACATGCAGAACATTTCCACAGTAACAAACATGGGATGACAAACTATGACCTGCATGAACAATAAAACGGAGCCACACAGATAGGGACAAGGTGGAGGAATCTCTAACAGAGGAATCTCTATGCACTATACAATGTGAAAGAGCTAGAAACAAAAGGCACAGGCTATACAGTTTCGTTTACGGGACACTCTGAAAGTGACAAGCTTACACACCCACGGCTGCTAGGAGGAAACTGCAAAGGAACGAGCCAACTTTAGGTGGATGAAACGACTGGAAGGCACGGACTGTGCGCTAATATAAGCTGCATGCCTAACAAGGGTCAGTTTTACTCAACCTAAATTACTACTTCAATAACCACGAAGATTTCTTTAGTCAGCAGCTGAACAATGAGACAGCAGTGAGGAAAATAAACCCCAAGCTCTTGGTGAACTAGCATGAAGTCTGTGGAAGAGTAAAGATCAGATAAGTATACTGCATTAGTTTCCTGGGTTCACCTTAAACACATCACAGTGTGGCTCGAAACAACAGAAATTCACACTCATAGGTCTACAGGCTGAAGTCTATCCTGGAGGTGCTGGCAGAGACATGTGCCTCTGAAGGCTCTGGCTGGGACTCCTTCCTTACAACTTCAGTAATCAGTATTGCCAGCACTGACAGTCCATCGCTCTGGCGGCATCACTGCAGTCGGTGCCTAGAGAACTCTCCTCTGCATCCGGGGGCAAACTTCCCTCTCCTCAGAGGACACCAGTCAGTGAATAGAGCCCACCTGTCCTAGTTACACTTCTGTTTCTGTGATGAAACACCATGACCAGAGCAACTTGAGGAGAAAAGGCTTTATCTGGCTTACAGTTCCACAGCACTGTTCACCACCAAAGGAAGTCAGGACAGGAATTTAAACATGGCAGAAACCCAGAGGAAGGAGCCGTTGGCATAGGCCATGGAGGGGTGTGCTTCCTGGCTTGCTCATCGTGGTTTGCTCAGCCTGCTTTCTTATAGAACCCTGGACAACCAGCTCAGGGGTGGCACCACCCACAATGGGCTGGGTCATCTCAATCACTAATTAAGAAAACGCAATGCCCCGTGGCCAAACTTTAAGGAGACATTTTCTCAACTGAGGTTTCTTCCTTTCAGATGACTCTAGTTTGTGTCAAGCTGACATAAAACTAGCCAGCACGCCACCCTACCTACATGGCCTCATGCTGACAACATCTGTGAAGACCATATTCCCAGCGAATGCTATAAAAAAATAGGCTAGAACATATAAACACCCTTTAGGAAGAACACCTTCCAATCCACTACACAAACAACTCACTGAAACAAGGAAAGCTATGACAAATGTAACAAAATGGCATCTGAAGTGCAAAAGCATAAGAGCTCTAGGAGCTTCAGGGGAGGACTGCCTGAAGAGAAGGGACGGCCCAGGAGGAATGGATGTGGGTGTCCTTCCAGGCAAAAGGCGGAGCGCTACAATCTTACAGGACAGAAGCAGGTGGAATGATAGCCAGGAGGAAGTCTTGATGGGGGAGTGTCATATATCAATCTGTTGATTTCATTGGTTAAGCAATAAAGAAACTGCTTGGCCCTCATAGATTAAAACATAGGTGGGAGGAGTAAACAGAACGGAAGGCTGGGAGAAAGAAGCTGAGTCAGTGAGTCGCCATGATTCTCCCACTCCAGGCAGACGCAGGTTAAGATCATTCCTGGTAAGCCAGCTCGTGGGCTACACAGATAATTAGAAATGGGCTAGTCCAGGTGCGAGAGTTAGCTGAGAAAAGGCTAGATATAATGGGCCAAGCGGTGTTTAAAAGAATACAGTTTCTGTGTATTTATTTCGGGGCATAAGCTAGAGCTAGCCATGTGGGCGGCCGGGTGCTGGGGACGCAGCCCTGCTGCTCGTATTACAACCAAGTCTTGTATTAGTTACTTCTTCTCTCCTTGCAACTTAAGGAAGGAAGACATATTTGGCTCCCCATTGGAGTGTATCATGGTGGGGAGGTCACGGCAGCAAGAGTCTGATGTAGCTGGGCACATGCGTGCACAAACCAGGAATCAAAGAGAGACGGATGTGGATGCTCAGCCGCCTTCTCCTCTTCATTCACCGGAAGACTCCATTTGGTGCTGTCTAAACATAGGTCTTCCCCACTTCAACCCAATGTAGAAACTCCCTCACAGGCATTCCCAGATCCTAACAAATTAACAAACAAATCAATTATCACAGGGCTCAATTTGATGAGCCCATCAGCTCTAAGTCTGATGGGTTAGACAGGTAAACTGAGCTAGGGAGCAAGCACCCTCCATCTAAGTCTACTTAGTGTAGCAGGTATTAGAGTACTATTCAGCAGTAAAAAACAATGACTTCTTGAATTTTGCATGCAAATGGACAGAAATAGAAAACACTATCCTGAGTGAGGTAAGCCAGACCCAAAAAGAGGAACATGGGATGTACTCACTCATATTTGGTTTCTAACCATAAATAAAGGACATTGAGCCTATAATTCGTGATCCTAGAGAAGCTAAATAAGAAGCTGAACCCAAAGACAAACATATAGTCATCCTCCTGGATATTAACCTTCATCAGGCAATGAAAGGAGACAGAGACAGAGACCCACATTGGAGCACCGGACTACAACCCCAAGGTGGTTTGGGAACTACTGAGAGGTAACAGTGGTTTAGAAAACAGCCCCATATTTCCACTCCTGCACTGAGGAGGTTCATGAGATACAGCAGGGGACAGATCACAGCACCAACAATTGCTGATGCTCAAACTCAGTTTTCTCTATTGATCCAGCTACTGTGTCGCAACAGAGCCTGGGTGAAGGGCTCCAACGACCATGTCACTGGGTTTAGTCCAGTGCATTCATCTGCTGGGGCAGTCCCCTCCTCAAATTGTCGCATTGATTTAGACGTGTTTGTTTGCTTCTGTGCAAGCCTTCTCAGTTGTTAACCTAGTTAGCAACAAATCTTAATTGCAGGGAAACTGTTCTCCCAGAAAATTCTGTTCTACAAAAGTATGTTCCAAGAGTATATAACAACACATTTTTTAATTAAAAATAAAAGATCCTCAAATCACAGCATAGTTGTTTTTTATACACAAGGACAAAGTCATGTGTGGATAAGGACAGAGAAAGAATCTAAATGATTGGCAGTTCTACCGAAACTTCCAGTGAGAATGCCAAGGTCACTGTTGCATGCATTCTTGTCCTAGCATCTACATCTGCATTTGTGAGCCAAGGCCCCAATCTTCTCTCTGCTCTTTACTAGACCGCACAGTTACAATTCTTCTATTGAAAGCAAGTCCTTGAAACCATATGGGATCCAGAAGGTCACCGCTCCCACAAAGCCATATTAAATTGAAATGTTCTCAGCTATCTGTTGGAGGTTACCGTCTATTTAATTGTAGAAAAGCAGAGTTTCAGAAAAACAGCTAAATGTCTCTTATACAAAAGTCTCACTGCACAGCCACACAAATCAAATAAACTATCATTTTGGTGCTGTATTTTTTGAACCACATCATAAGATATAAAATTTGACATTTAGCTGGAGATAATAAGTTGAAAAATTATATACCTAAGTCCTAACTGATCAAGTTCAAAAGTGGCAATACTTAGTCAACTATTAATAACTGACTATGAGACATATTGTCTCTCGTCTCAATGGCTGGAAAGTAGGAAGTCATACTAAAAGCGAGTTTGAGACAAAAGCAGCTCTGTTTGGTAGGACACACCTACAATGCCAGCAGCACTCCCTCCCACTCAGAGGCAGAAGCAGGATAATTCAAGTTCAGGAGTGTCCTGTGCTACAGAGTAAAAACCTGCCTCAAAACAGCAATAGCAAGCTGGGCATGGTAGCACACGCTTTTAATTCTAGCATTCCAGAAGCAAAGGCAGGCCTCTAAGCCTGGTATACGTAACAATTTTCAGGCTAGCCAGGGCTATATAGAAAGACCCTGCCTCAAAATTATTTTTAATTTAATTTTAATAACAATAATGAAAACAATTTTAGGAGAAACCATGGATTTACTCTTTCCAGTGCCTGTTTTACCTTCAGTGAGAATCTTGTTTGGCAAAATCTCACAATTTATTAGTTTTATTTTGTTGTGTGAATTTTAACTTTTTAAGCTTGTTTATAGTGTGTGCATACTTATCTATATGGGAGGTAGTGTGTACTGTAAGTACACACTCATGCACTCAGAGGTCAGAGAGGCTTCTTCCTCTATAGCTCTCTCCCTTTTGTTTTCAGACACTATTTCTCACTAAACATGAAACACATCATTTTAGGGGGCAAGCAAACTCCTGGCATCTGCCTATCTCTGTTCCCAGTTCTGGACCCAATACTGGAATTACACACAGCACAATGTCACCTGCCTTACTGAATATGAATGCTTGGGATTTGGACTCAGGGCTTCTTGCTTGCACAATAAGTTTGCCCCAGCTGCTAACTGTTGGTTTTGCATACTGAAGATTGATCTCAGGGGTTTGCGCATGCCACTTTACTTAGTACATTGATTGTGCTGTGGAATAGGCCAGGATCTTTCTCTTTTTTTTTTTTTCTGTTTTTTATTGAAGCATGCATTTGGTTAATTTAGGTCTATATCTTAACTATACAGACAGGTTTATTTCGGCAGTACACTCACATATGTGATGCCTACACACAGAAACAACAAATTAAGCATCACCCCCAAAAGTCTCTGTATCACCCAAATAAAATACAATCATGAGTTAAATTACAGGTTAATTTTGCCTATTTTCATAATATCCCTATAAAACTGAACTCTTATAGGGAAACGAAAAAAATTGATTTACTGGAAATTGAAAATAGAATAGCAGTAACCAGGGGCTTGAGAGAGAAGTCAGGGGAAATATGAGGAAGATCCTGTAGGGTACTGGTGTACAGTGGAGTAACTATAGATAACAAAACTACACAATCAAAGGTGCTGAAAGCTGCCACAATAAAGAAATGATAGGGGCTGGGAAGATTGCTCGGTTAAGAGCATTTGCTGCTCTCACAGAGGACCCAGGTTTGGTTCTCAGCTCCCACATGGCAGTTCACAACTGCTTGTAACATTCCAGTTCCAGGGACTCCAACACCCTCTTCTTGCTTGTGAGGGCACCGGCTGGTGTGGCTCGTACATGGTGCACATACATACTTGCAGCAAACATTCATACACATAAAGTAAAAACAGCCTGAGCTAATGGGAGCTCACCAACTCCAGTTGGACTGGGACTGAATGAGCACGGGATCAAACTGGACCCTCTGAATGTGGTTGACAATTGGGGCAGACTGAGGGGCCAATGATAATGGCACTGGGATTTGTCTCTATTGCATGTACTGGCTTTTTAAGGGGATCCTATTCTCTTTGGATGCACACCTTCCTAAGCCTGGATCTAGGGGTGAGGGTGATGGAGGAAGGTCATTGGTTGATTAAATAAAGAAGCTGCTTGACCTGATAGGTTAGAACATAGGTGGGAGGAGCAGACGCTGGGAGGAAGAGGAAGTGAGCTCAGAGACTCGACAGCTCTCCTCTCAGAAGCAGACGCCTCA
>NW_004949096.1:25610700-25613636 GCF_000317375.1 Microtus ochrogaster
AAAGGGCTAGAGCTAAAGAGCCAAGCAGCTATTAAAAGAATACAGTGTCCGTGTAATTATTTCGGGGCATAAGCTAGCCAGGCGGCCAGGGTGCGGCTGGGGTTCTGAGGACGCAGCCCTGCCGCTCTTATTTCAACATGAGGGCCTTGAACTTCCCACAGGGCAGAGTACCCTGCCCTCTCTTAGGACTGGAGGGGGTGAGGGGGAAGGTGTGGGGGGGGATGAGCAGGAGGGAAGTGGAAAGAGGGGAGGAAGTGGGAATTTTGATTGGTATTATTTATAAAGCAATAAAAAACAAAAATGAAAGTAATTAAAATGGAGGAAATTAAAGAAATTAAAAGTAATGTTAAGAGTTTGGAATATGGGTCTACTGAATTTGATTTAAACATTATACAAAGGGTCTCTTTTAAAAGACTAAATTGCATTCTGCAGTTTCTATCACGTTTTCGTTTACCTATTCAGGGATGCTGAAGTTGTCTATATCTTGGCTACTCCACAGTAGTAACAAACATGAAATTGCAAACAAGTCTTTGCCATGCTGATTTCAAATATTTGGGGTATATGGCCAGAAGAGAGATCACTAGACGATAAGGATCCCCTTAGGACCCTCCTATGTTGTTTGCACACCGGCTACTGGCCGTACTGCTGCTCCCTTCCCCCAACAGCATCTGCACCAAAGTTTTTCCCTCCCCACACTCACAGCTGCTTATCATCTGCCCTTCTGGTAGCAGCCATCTGGTGGGTGTGCCGTGGCACCGTACAGTGGTGTGAATCAGTGCTTCCACAAGGATTCGAGATGTTGAACACACTTTGGTTATCTTTGGCCAACTTTTCACCTTCTTTGGAAAAATGTCTATTTGAGGATTGGGCTCAATTTTTACCAGGGTATTCACTTTGCTGTTGCTAAGCTCTGACAGTTCAGTATTAAATTCATCTATTGACCCCTCATCAGGTCTTTAAGTGTTTCTTCCTAAGCCATAATTGCCTGGACGTTTTGTTGAGTGTCCCTCTGCAATGCAGTAGCTTTTCAGTTTGATCTGGTCCCTTCTATTTAGTTAAGCTTTGGATGGATGTAATTTTTAAAAAATTTAAAAATATTGCCAAAGCCAATGTCAAAGAGCTTTCATCATAAATTCTGAAAGGGTTTTATGATCTCAGGTCTTATATCCATTCTGAGTTCCATTTTCATGTACAGTGTTAGACAAAGATACAATTTCATACTTTTATATGTAGATATCCAGTTTTCTAGGTATTATGTGAAACTATCCTTCCCAACATGTATTCTTAATCCTCCTGATGAATTGACAACTGTACTGGCTAGCTTGGTGTCAACTTGATACAATCTAGAGTCATTTTGGAAGAGAGAACCTCAATTTAGAAAATGCATCCCCAGACACTTCCATATTAACCAATATGCAAGTGTATGGTACATTTTCTTGATTGATGTTTTGTGTAAAAGGGCCCAGATAACTGTGGCTGGTGCCACTCCTGAACTGGTAGTTCTGGGTGCTATAAGAAAGCAAGCTGAGCAAGCATGATGAGCAAGCCTGTAAGCAGCACTTCCCCAGGGCTTCTGCATCAGCTCCTGCCTCCAGCTTCCTGCCTTGAGTTTCTGCCTTGGCTTCTTTGGTAATGAACTATAAGCTAAGAGATAAAACAAGCCCTTCCCTCCCGATGTTGACTTTGGTCATGGTGTTCATCACAGCAATGGGAACCCTAAGACATCCACATAGTTTGGACTATTTTTTCTGGCTCACTGCCACTACTTTGGTTTGTGTTTCTGTTCTATGTCAGTACCAAGTGCTTTTGATTATTTTAGCTTAGACATAAAATTTTAAATCAGGAATTCTGATTTCCTCCAACTCTGTTTTTCTTCCTCAATATTACTATGGCTACTCAGGGTTTCTTATTCTCCCAGTTTTACAAGAATTTTAGGATTGGTGTTTCTATTTGTGTGAAGAATGCCATGAAACTTGGGTAGGAGTGTATTATATGTATATATTATTTTGAATAGTGTCCTAGTTAATCTTTATTAACAATTTGATTAATATAAAGCATAATCTCTGGGTGTGTCTGAATAGCATTCCATAGATCTTGGATCACAGGTTCTTAATCAATGGATTAATCATTATCTGATGAATTCATAGTATAATGGTAGTGTTAGGAGGTGGTAAGAATAGGAGCTGGTGCCTTCCTAGAGGAAGTAAGTCACCAAAGCTGTATCCTTGGGGGCTGGGCTCATCCTGGCTCTTCCCTGTACCCCCTTTCTCTGCTTTTTGTCCACCACAAGGTGAATGGCCTCCTGTTGCCCCCATGGTTCAGCTGTCTGTTGTTCTGCCATCTCCATCACAATGGATTGAAACCATAAGCAAAGTATCTCTTTCCATCTTTATATTGTTTCTCTCAGGCCACAATAAGGAAAAAAACTAACATAAGTAATACAGATATTTTACTAATATTAATTCTTTTTATTCCAGTGAACAAGACATATCTCCTTATTACTTTTTCAATTCTATTCATGTTTTATAGTTTTACATAAAAATAATACACCTCTTTAATTAAATTTATTCCAAAGTATTTCCTTTGTTATTATATTATTGAGGTGGGATTTAATTCTTGGCATGCAAAGCTGGTTTAGCACATGCAAATTAATATGAATCACCAAATAACAAAATGAAAAACAAGGCTGTATGATAATCACAAATGATATAGAAAAGACAACTCACAAAACTCAGCATCCTGATTAAATACTTTTAATAGTTTAGGAACAGAAGGAAAATTCTTCAAAATAATAAAAGCCCTTTCTGAAAAACCTACAGCCAATAATATGACAGCCACAGGAAAACAGTGAAAGCATCACCAGTGAGACCAGCACAGGCAGGGATGACCAGCACAGGCAGGGATGACCGGCACAGGAAGGGATGACCGGCACAGGA
>NW_004949096.1:25613890-25615346 GCF_000317375.1 Microtus ochrogaster
GGGATGACCAGCACAGGAAGGGATGACCAGCCTTGCCATTGCTATTTAATACACTACTTTAAAGACAATAAAACAGATGACACAAACAAGAGGTATTTCAATCAGAAATAAAATCCCATCTATTTACAGATAAGATTCTACAATATAAAAAAAAACAAGAGTATACACACACACATAAACACATGCATACACACACGAGACCACTTGTGCACAAACACATATACACTCACCTAATAAATGAATTTAGTGAAGTTACAGGACACAAAACAAACACAAGCATTTATACACAACTGAAACAATTACCACTAGAAAAAAATAGAGAAATGCAACCCTTTTACAATGTCATCTTACAAGACTCAGGGATAATCTTTGTAGTTTAAGTTTTGATTCAGTCAATGTTTATCCTTAGCAGTATCCCTTATAGTTTAAGAATCAATTTACCCCCTCTACAGCTGCTAAGCAACAATCACTTACTGGAGCCACTTGTCATACCTTGACCACCAGGGTCTGAATCCCCTTCCTAATTTTTAGAGTCCCTCACTTTAAAGAGCAGACCTACCACCATCAAACAGACAATGCCAAATACATCACTACCCCCAGCATCTTATGCTCCAAGATATGTGCACATTAACAAGAGTGGGTTGATCAACAATACTAATCCCTAGTGGCTCAATCAAAAGCTAGTGACGAGACCCAATGTGTGTACAGAATTCCATTCCTAAAAGGACGGGGACAGAGGCAGTGCCCACTGTGCAGGGTTAGTTCAGAAGGCACAAGTCAGTTTTCTTACGGCAGTGTGTGCTCTTGCTAGCTCTGGAAAATAATGTGGGGCTCCTTCCTGGCACTCTGTTTTCTGAGCATGATTTTCAGGCCCTCCCAGAGTGGGATCTGCCCAATGCAGTAAAACTCAGCTGATTCATCTAAGGCAGCTGCTGCTGCTGGCAACTAGGATACTGACTGACTCAGCATCTTGGTCTACTTAGACTCGTTTTATGCTCTTATGTCATTATACAATCTTATTAATTATAAGTTTCCTCAAGGGACAGATGGGATGGTAGGAAAGACAATGTTCTTGAAAATTATGCAACATTAATACTTCCATCGCATAGGTCTTCACTGACTCTAAAATTGAAAAGTAGCATAAAATGGGGGACATCTCAGAAGCTTTGCAGGTTTGACTGTTTATTTCGCACATACAAAAAATGAGACTTATTCTTTGAAGACCCAATCATAACCCATTGTATGTACACACTCCATATTGTTTATCCATTTACCAGCCTGTGGGCATGTGTGGCTTTCAACTCTTTGTTAGTGTGTATAATACTCCTATGTATGTGTGTGTACAAGTATCTGTTAAAATTCATGCTTTCAAGTTTGAGCGGTCTATATCCAGAAGCAAACTTGCTGAATTATATGGCAATCTTATTTTAATTTTTTTTTTTTTTTTTTTTTTTTT
>NW_004949096.1:25615518-25617937 GCF_000317375.1 Microtus ochrogaster
AGTGCTGGGATTAAAGGCATGCGCCACCACCGCCCGGCTTTATTTTAATTTTTGACACATAAGACATACCAAGTGAAACAGCTACAAAGATAGACATTTCACTATTCTATTTATTTTTGTTATGTTGCATATATTTCTTTTATGCTGTCATTTGACTTACATAGTTTGAGGCTATACACTTGTAAATAAATGTGTATGTATATGTATATTTAATATGACATATGTTATATATTCATGTTTATAAAGTCTTCACCCCTAGACTGAAATAATCAGTTTTGCCCATGTCTTATCTCATCAGTTCAAGCTTTGTCTTCATGCCTGCATCCCTGCTGTTTATGAAGCTTATCTCTGGGTCTGAAGCTGGTGGTTGTGGCAGCAGGGTTTCAAGTGTTTTCCTGTGTTAAGAATTCCTAGGACTTCAGAAAAGCTCTGCTTGATTCCCACAGTGCTGAATTGTATCTGGTCTCTAGTTGTCAGAAAGAGAGTTGAGAGGAATGAGAGCAGCGAGCGGCATGAAATCCTTGCTTCCACAGCAACTACTAACAGACCATGAGACCTTGCAACCAACAGCCTGGCCTGAGGCACTCGTGCACGTCTGTTTTCTTTATGAACCGAGTTAAGTCTCTTTCCTCCCCTGTCTGTAAACATGCAGATCAGAGGGTAATGACCTTGATGAAGCAATGGTTCATGGGAAGGAATATCTAGTATAAAAGCAGAATAGCCGCACCAACACTCCAAGTCTCCTCTTCCTTCAAGTTCCCTGAGTGTGTCCCGACAGCTGCCTTGGGCACTGTCCAGGAAACACTGCAGAGTCAGAGGGAGGAAGGAAGAGCCTCTATCATGTCAGGTCTGCACTGCAGTGACAAGCCCAACTAACCCGGTTCCTGACACATGAGCCAGATGGGCACATCCTGGAGACACCTGGGACACTGTCATGCAGTAGCAGAAGCAGTCCAGGTGCCAATATGGAGAGATCTCTAAATCCCTGACTATTTCTCTTTTTATTCAGAATTTGCTGGAGAAGACGGGGGGCATCAAGCAAGCCTCCACTCTTGTTCTGTCACTATTTCAAACTAAAGTCAGTAATTTAGGCTTCTCTCTGTCTAATAAGTGAATACTTTAAATTATATACAGATAGTAAAGGGGCTGGAGAGATGGCTCCTGTAGAGGATACTGGTTCAGTTCCCAGCACCCATCCTAGATGGCTCACAACCCCAACACCAGCTTCAGGAAATCAGATGACCTTTTCTGGCCTCCTCATGTGCATAAACTACACACACACACACACACACACACACACACACACACACACACACACTTGAAAGTAAAAATAAAATCTTTAAAAATTATGGCAAAAAGTTATAATTATCCATCTGGTCACTGCTAGTGAACATATCAGTACCTTTAGGTTTATTCTTATTACAACCACTATTACCTTTCATCTTCTCAAACTAAAATCCTACATTCTTACAAGAGTATCTCCCATCTCCCTTCCCCAGACCCTGGTGATCACCTTCTGTCTTTCATCTCGGTGGATTTCACTATGCTCACCATTCACATGAGTGCAATGAGAACACATGTCCCTTTGTAACTAGCTTATTTCATTTTGCACAATGTCTGGGGTGCACATGTTGGAACACCCTCCATCTGAAAAGCTGAACAACTCCACTGTGCATTTATAACATCCTTTCTTTGTCTATACATTTATCTGGGGTGGTATGTGGCTTCCATCTTCTCCATACTGTGTACATACTGGTGCTTTTGTTTTATTTTTGCTTTTTGTTCAAGACAGGGTTTCTCGATGTAGTCCCAGGCTAGTCTCAAACTCAAATATCCTCCTGCCTCTGCCTGGTCCTGCCTGGATTCAAAGTGTGTGCCACCATGCCTGGACAAACTAGTGTTTCAAAATGACAAATGATGTGGGTAATGGACAGAACCGCAGCAAGTGTGGGGCTCGGCTTGTCCACACAGAAGGCTCCAAGAGAACGACCACAGTAACAGGCCCAGAGAGACAAACTAAAGGTGGGAAACATGAAGAACTCACCCCACACAATTTCCGTGGCCTCTGAAGCCGCTGCAGGGAATAGGTGCAGCAATCTATACATGCCAAACATTCCCCCATGGCAATCTTCATAGCTCTCAGCTGCCTGCCTAGGTCGTCCCTCACACAAAGTTCCTAACCACCAGTGAAGAGCCTGGTCTATGAGCACTCATGCTTGGGTCTGTGGGAGGGCTGGTTGGCAGGCTGCCTAAGTCCCAGCAGACACTCTGCACCTAGTAAGTACAGACATAAAGTCCTAGCAGACACTCTGCACCTAGTAGGTACAGACATGAAGTCCTAGCAGACACTCTGCACCTAGTAGGTACAGACATGAAGTTCTAGCAGACACTCTGCACCTAGTAGGTACAGACATGAAGT
>NW_004949096.1:25618037-25624974 GCF_000317375.1 Microtus ochrogaster
GACACTCTGCACCTAGTAGGTACAGACATGAAGTTCTAGCAGACACTCTGCACCTAGTAGGTACAGACATGAAGTTCTAGCAGACACTCTGCACCCAGTAGGTACAGACATGAAGTAAACAGGCAATAGGCTGGTGAGTCAGAGAAAAAGACAGAAGTAAAGTTTGTGTTGCAGGGAGTAACAATCACAGAAACATAAGCACTCACATGTGAACAAACCACTTGTGCATCCACACTTACAAAGAGGCGTACACTCTGCTGATGCACTCATAGTAACAAGGATTAATACTTTCTTCTTTTCTTCCCTGGTAACATTTGCCTTAAGGAAATATCTGCAGCAGAAAAGGCGAGGTTTCCTGTGGGCACTACTATTGTCATTCCTTGGCATCGGCAATTAGTTCATCATTAAAAATAAAAGAATTCCAGCTCGATGCTATAATGTCAGCTATATTCCTTCCCACCCACCAACTGACCAGCTAAAACCATACAAATATTTCATTTTTCTAATGTTGAAAATTAAACTAATTTAAAAATAACTAAAGGCATAATCTATCGGGCACACGGAATTATAAACAACTCTGCATTTTCTACAGTATTTCAAGCATTAAAACCATTTGCTTATTAGTCAGCAAAGAGCTTGCTGTTAAAACGCACCTGGGTGGGGGACTCCTTGGCGCCTGTACAAGGCGCATATTCCTATCGTTTCTCCTAAATCTGCTAATGGAGAGATGGAGGAAGTGCTAAAGACCAGATGGGGTGGCAAGCTGAGAAATGGCTGTGGACTTGCCAAACAGCTACTAAGATTTCTGCTTAGAAATGGATAGCAGGAAATAAAGAGAAAGAAAAATTTAAATGGTGGGCACATCCCTGCATGCCCAGATTTACAAGACACTATGCTTGGCCTGTAACAGTGCTGGTGATAAAGGCAGAAGGTGGCCAAAGAGATGGAACCTGAAGGCAGTTGGCACGGTTACTCACACACACCTAAAACATCCTACTAAGTAAAGCTACACAGGTCTGCCTTCAGATCACTACTGGAAATGTCTGCTCTAGGACTTCAAAAGTGATGAGGAGAGAGAACACATCTAACAACATGTCCAGCTCATACACGAGGGCATTCGATATCCAGAAAGAGACGTCCTTAACGAGACATGCTGAAGCCAGAAGTAACAGAAACTCTCCATCCAATTGGGCCAAGGGATGTAGCCCTACAGGAAGAGATCTGGACAGAAACTGGAGTTCTACTGAAGCCTAGCTTTACTTGTCAATAAAGGCAGCTCGAATAAAGAAAGGGGAGACACACCAGGTCTACTGCCACTGCTCAACTCTCCATTCCAATACTTCTCCATATATTTTAAAATGTTACAAATGACATTTTAGGAAATATCAAGATGGCAAATACTCTGTTAAAGGGCTTTGAATTCCTTGCAAGAAAACCAACCCTCTATCAGTGAAACTGCCGTGATTTCTCCTTAGGCTGAGGAGAGAGGGACAGTTCCTAAAGCTAAGGTGCATAAAATGCAACCCATTGTTCTCTCAGATATATTTATAAAAGTTTAATTAGGGGTAACTTAACTGCCCTTCCCCTGTAATCAGTGTGATGACTACCTTAATTGTCAGCCTAGAACATTCATCCAGTAACCAATGGAAATAGATGCAGAGATCCACAGCAAGGACTGGGCCAAACTCCTGGAGTCCAGTCACAGGGAGGAAGGAGCAATATTATGAGCAAAGGGACCAAGACCATGAAGAGGAAACCCACAGAAACAGCTGACCAGAGCAAGTGGGAGCTCACTAACTCTGGACTGACAGCTGGGGAACCTGAATAGAACCAACTAGACCCTCTGAATATGGGTCACTGTTGTGTAGCTGGGGCAGTCTGTAGGATCACTAGCAGTGGAACCAGTATATGAACCAGCTCTTTGAAGTCCATTCCTTATGGAGGGATACCTTGCTCAGTCTAATTACAGGGGACAAGATCTTGATCCTGTCTCAAGTGATATGACAGACTTTGTTAACTGCTCATGGGAGGCCTCACCCTCTCTGAGGAGTGGATGGGAGGTGGGGTGCGGAGACGGAGGGGGTAATGGGAAAAAGAAGGAACTGGGATTGGTATGTAAAATAAGATTGTTTTTAAAAAGTTGAGTTAGGTACTAGGGAGATGGGTTGGTGATTAAGAGCATTTGCTGCACAACTAAGAAGAGCTGAGTTCAAATCCCAGAACCCATGTGTGGTGATTTGAAAGAAAATGGCCCCCAAAGAGAGTGACACTATTAGGTGTAGCCTTGTTGGAGTAGGCGTGGTCTTGTTGGAGGAGTCTGTCACTGTGGAGGTAGGCTTTGAGGGCTCATATGTGCTCACCATACTGCAGCACTTCCTGTTGCCTGCAAGACGCAGAACTCTCAGCTACCTCTCCAGCACGTCTGCATTCATGCCACCATGCTCCCCACCATGATGATAATGGACTGAACCTCTGAAAAAGGAAGCTGCCACCTCAATAAAATGTTTTCCTGTATAAGAGTTGGCGTAGTCATGGTGTCTCTTCACAGCAACAGAAACCCTAATGAAGATGCCATGTTACAAGGTGGACGTGGGCCTGTACTCAGCCTGAAATCCCAGCACTTTAGCAGGGGGTGGGGAAGGTGGGAGGGCAATGAAGACAGGAGGCTCACCTGGGGTTTGCTAGCTGCTTGCCTAACTGAAAAACACAAGCTCCAGTTGGAGGGGAAAGGGGGGCAATATATGATATATTTTAATTAAAACTTTTTAAAAAAAAAAACCCACAAGTTCATGGTCAAGGAGAGACCCTGTGAGAGAGGAGGACACTGATACACTACTGTATGAGCACTACTGCAGAACATACCTTCATACTACAGTGTACATACAACAGACAGTCAGACTGACAGAGACAGAAAGAGGAACAGAATTTAGCACTTCCTCTCTCCCTTCCTTCTTCCTTACTTTAAAAGTAAAAGCTCTTTCATCCTTGCAGGACAAACTCCAAACATCCCTTACTTTTTCTTCTCAATGTTACTATCAAAACCACCTCTGTGCCAACGTCATTTTAGGGAACAAGCAAAATACAGTCAAACTTCATCCCACTGACCAAGCAACGCTGCTGAGGTGTGGCACAAAGTCTAGGTGGACATCTTCTGAAACAAGAGAAGCAGATATTCTTCTTCTGCAAGACAAATTCAAGAGCATCACTAATTGTCGCCTGTGTTCACCTTTGAGTTTCCTTCTCTTTTTGATGAGAAACATTGACTTGAGGGTGGGGGGGTTGATTTGTCAAGACGGGGTTTCTCTGTGTAGTCCCGGCTGTTGTGGAACTCGCTCTGTAGACCAGGCTGACTCAGCAATCTGCCTGCCTCTGCCTCCCGAGTGCTGGGCTAAAAGGCGTTTGCTAGTACTGCTGGGCTGGTGAGATACACTGAAAGGGTAAGTACTTGTTTTTTTCAAAATGGCTTCCTGAAATAACATGATACCCAGAAAATTCATAAATATCCTGTTCAGTACAGCAAGACCCAAATCAGGGACTCTTTATTAGAAATGTAAATTACATTTAAATGTAATGAACTCCTTACACAGGGCATTTGTGAACTCTGGGTCATGAAATGAGATAATAAAAAGCTAGACAAGAGGAGGAAAAGAAGATAATACAGAGGAATAGGAAGAAAGAGGGTTAAATAACACTAAGGATGCTTGAAAAAGCTATAAGGAAACATTATGTTCACTTAAAAATACATATATACTCATAAGTATATGTGAATAAATACATTTATGCATGTATAGTTTATAATATATGTATATACATGTGTGTGTGCAAATAAAGTTAAGCCACATACGGTATTAATGTTTCTCTTAAGAGCCGTAGACTACCTAATAAAAACCCCAGTGCCAGGCATAAAAGTCCCACTTTGGAGCTGTTGGTCAGGGGAGTCCAAGAAACTCCCAAAAGAATATATATTATTGCTGCTGCCCTTGACTCCTCCCAGAACTTGAAGAAAAGACCCTACTGCTGACATCATCACTCATTTTGGACACAACCTGGAAGAACTGAACTAGAATTGACCTGGAAGTTCCCTCCCTGAGGACTAGCTATTGTACCATCTAAAGGTGTATTTATTCAAATGCCTAGGGAGAAAAGCTATCAATAGTCTTACACAACTGCAAAAGGATGGCCTACAATAATGACTGCCTTGGCAAGATAGCCCCAGTAATGCAACAGTGGAATATTTTATCTTGGGGGTAATTAACAGCTGTCTAACTAGACTTAAAGCCTGCTCAGTAAAAGGGAATTCATGCCTGGTACTGCAGATGTAGCCAGCTGCTCATGGCTAGATCTACAGTAGCAGGCATGAATTCTAATTGCATTCTAAAAACTCATACTCACAAGCAAGTACAGCTCTTGTCCTTCATCATAAAGGCTTCTTTCTGCCACAGATGGTGGGTGCCTAACCCAATTGTTACATCTACAGTAAAACCCTACACACGAGCCTAGGGCACATCACTGAAGAGTGAGGGGAAAGAATCAAGAGCCAGAGGACTAGGACATTTGCTATCAGATTGTCTTCTATATATGGCAGAGAAGCTACAACCATGAAATCTCAACAATCTAGTCGCCTAAAAAGACATGCATAATGACAACGCCAGTTGATGCGAATGCAGATGGGGGAATCTCACAGGGCCTCCCGCCTAGATGAAATACCACAGCAATTAATGGTTGCCAAGAGAGGGAGAATCAGTCTCCTCCAGGGACGAGTTTTCTAATATATTATGCAATCCCAAGTGGTCAGCCTTAAATATATACATACAAGCAACAGTAAATAGACTCAACAGGTTACGTGTGTGTGTATGTGTGTGCGCACGTACAGTATGTGTGTGTGTGTGTGTGTGTATGTGCGTGTAATGACAATGTGAATTTGAGAGGGAGTGTGGGGACACAGTAGTAGCTGCAGGCAAGCGAGGAAGACAGGGAAATAATTTGAATGCAGTAAAAAATTCTCAAAAAACTTTTTAAAAAAGTTAAACAGCTAAAAATAAAGCACTTAAAACCATTTAATTTTTCAAAAGTCATTATTATAGCTGTCTGACTGGCAATGTAGAAACATTACACACTGCACAAGAACTAGAACGGCGGTTAGGAACCAGCGCACTTTCTGCTCCTCAGAAGCTGACAACCAGCTAGTGGCTCCTCACCTGATCCTTCTGCTCCTAGTTACATACACAGTGAGGGGAAGTCACCGTGCACAACGTTCATAGAGACAGACAGAGTGGAGGAGAAGAGAGAGGAGCTGAAACGTAAGTTGTTATTTTAATGACAAATCTTCTAGTGTCAAGATTTAATAAAGGCAAGAGGTGGGTGGGGGGACAAGGGAAGGAAACCTGTGTCACAGCAATCTCTGCATGTAAATTGCCTGTGTGTCTTTGGAAGCAGAAGGGGGTAATAGAATCAATGTGTTTATTAGTTCTGTGGCCTTAGTAAAGCTAATTAATCTCTTTTACATCTGAAAATTAGGACCTAATACTGACTTCATAGGGCCATCTGGCCTTTCCAAGAGGAACAGGCATCAGTTCTCCCTACGTTCTCTGCATTTACTACTGAAAAGACAAAGGGCCACCATGGAAGACACTTCCTATGGTAACATCCACTTTATAGTAGACTATTAGTTCAGGAATGGTGGTCACTACAATGAGATTTATTAAGTCTTTTAAAACATGAGGAAATATACAAAGAAATAAATAAAATAATCAATTACATAAAATAGTCATAGAAAAAATTAAACATGAGATTACTTACAATATCTGCCATGTCAAAGACATCCTTAGGAAAAAGACAAAGGAATCATATTGCCACACATAGCTTTCCATCAGCATGTGTGAGCATAAGTTCTGTTCATTTCGAAAACTCACCTGTTCCAGTCTTGGCTCCAGTGTGTTTTCTTTTAGGGAGGGGCTTACCTTTCACCACCAATAGAACAAATCAGTCATGAAAATCTGGTGACATACTGCCCTAGAGTCCTATGTACTCACAGCATTGGGGGGAAATTTAACAGCCTGCCTAGTTTTCATAGAACAATGCTTAAAACATCCACTTCTGAATGGAACTTTATAAATATGCCTGATTAAAATTAATTCAATGTTTATAGACTGTCTACATTGTTTTGAGATTATCATATGAAAAACATGGCAGAGGAAAATACAGCAGCACAGCACACAGAGTCTTTGGCTAGATGCTGTGGCCATACCTCCACTTTAGGCTGAAAGACTTGTAAGCTGAGTCAAAAGGGGACAGAAATGCATACTGGTGGCTAAATATGACTACTTCTCCAATCATCAAAACTGAAGTCACTGTGTTAATAAAGACTATAAAAGACACAGGCAAAACATCACTAACTTGGGACTATGGAGCACATTACAGAACATAAGGGATTTTGAACATATTTATATTCCTAATTATGTTTCTTCATCTAATATCAAAGTCATTTTGCAGTACTTCCTCGTCTCACGGTGAAGGTGATGCTGAGTGGCTGCCCTTTGAGCCTGGACGAGAGCTAACGCAGATGTGTCTTTCATACAAATCACCTGAAGGTATTAAGGATTACACATTCACTGCAAAACTGAAAAGCAGTCCTCTGAGTCATAACAAAGTGACCAAGAAAATAATTAGTAGCCTGGATGTCTTTCCCATCAGGAGGAAGGCAAGAAGGCCCTCTCCTCCAGCTTCTGCGCCTTACTTTGGAACACGCGAAAACATCTGCATCCCTTGTTATAGGACAAGAACAATGCGTGGAAACTCAGGTCTTCAGAAATCAGGGGTGAAATGGTTCCCCAGGAGCACAGATAGTAGAAGAATGAAAATAGATCCATATCTATCACCATGCACAAAACTCAAGTCCAAATGGATTAAAGACCTCAATATCAGTCCGAACACACTG
>NW_004949096.1:25626410-25637839 GCF_000317375.1 Microtus ochrogaster
AAAAAAAAGAAAAAAGATATGATAGATAAGAAAAATTCTTGTCTATAGTAATCACTAATTACAGAAATGTTCAAATGTGTTGTATGTGTGATTATGAAAGGTAGGAGCATTTTCTGGTACAGAATTTATATAGTTCCTAAAGATACTTTTGAGAAAAGAAACTATTATGAAATAGCTCCTGCAAAGTATAGCTGCAGGTACAAAGTGCACAACGTGAAGGCTGATGAGATGGCTCAGTGGTTAAAAGTGCTTGATGCTGTTTCTGAAGACCCAAGTTCAGTTCCTAGTGTCTATACCAGACAGCTCACAATAACCTCAAACCCCAGCACTAGTGGATCCAATACCTTCTTCTGGTCTGTGTAGACACTCACATTCATGTGCACATATACACACATATAGATCTTTAAAGTTTTACTGGGACAAGACATAGCATGCACAATTAAGCACCCAATTAAAAATTTCTTGGGATCTTTGGAATGTGCAACCATCCTCATAGCTAATGAAAATTTTTGTCAAATCTAAAGAGAAAGCCAGTACCCAGTACCAGCCATTTCTCACCTGTATCCAATCTCCCTAGTCCCTGGCAACCATGAATTTACTGTCCATCACTCTAACATTTACCTATCGTGGACATTTCAAGACGTGAGAGAAGGAAAAATCACATGCATGAGAATCTTTACAAAACAAAACTTAAGAAGTTAAGAAGCAGGGTTGGAGAGATGGCTCAGTGGTTAACAACACTTGTTGTTCTTGCAGAGGACCAGGGTTTGACTCCCAGAACCTACTTGGTAGTTCACAACCACCTGTAACTCCAGTACCAGGGGATTTGAAGCCTTCTTCAGGCTTCTGTGGGCAAAACACAGACAAACATACACACACATACATACACATACACACATACACACACACACATACATCACAGGCATATACATAAAATAAAATAAATTAACCTCTTAAAAAATTTAAGGCTAAAAAGTCAGAAAACAGGTTTCCAAGGACCAGAGGGAATTAGGGTAGACCATTTTTGCAGATGTGTCCTACACAGTTCTGACTTTTGAAAGCATGTTAGTTTAATGTATAAAATTAAACCAGCAAGGATGCATTGGGAAGGAAACACCTAAAAGTCATAAGCTGAAGGGTTTAAGAGACAGCACAACTGGTAAAGTACTTGTCTTGCAAATGTGAAGACCTGAGTTTGAGCCCCAGAACCTAGAAAATAAATCTGGGCACAGTGGTGTATATTTGTAATCCCTGCACTGGGAAGGCAGAGACAGGTGGGTCTCTGGAATTTGGTGGCCAGCCAGCCTAGCCTACTTAGTGTAGTTCCAGCCCAGTGAGAGACCTTGCTTCAAAATTTTAAAAAAGGGACAGACCTGAGCAATGACGCCCAAGAGTGTCCTCTGGTCTCCTTGTGCACATGCACGATGTGCACTCATGCCTGCACCACACATAACCTGAGCTCAAACAAAACATTTAAAATTGAAGTCCATTTACTCCTAGTTATAAATTCAAGAAACTAATACTAATAGAAATCCTTTTCTAAATCTTCTCTATTAAATAAATTAGACAATATAAACTGAACAATGCTATAATTTGTCAAAGTAAAAGAGTATGTTGTAAAAGTTTTTGAAGCATGGTACATCTCCCAAGTCTTAAATTACAGTCCATTTTACAAGTAAATGTTTTCTTCTAAATTACATGCTTTGTGCTAAAAAAGATTTCCTCAATGTGGCCAAAGTCATCTACGTTTTTAGACAGAGGTGAATACTGCTGACTTCCTCTCCTCCAACACATGAAATAGGCCCTTGCTTTTCTGTCTTATGATTGTAAGACCTTTGTTAATATCTGTTTGCATAACAAATCCCCCACTATGTTCCAAACTTAAATGTTGTCCAAATATTATGTCGGGGTGATATTATACAACAAAGTCAAATATTATAACATGATTCTAACTAGACAACTTTGATACCTTCAAATAGTACCCATGCAACTTGGTGTGAATCAGAATCGTCCAGCTGACGACAGCAGAGCCAATACACAGAACTCCCAAAATGGGTACAAAGAGCAGATCTGGAAAAAGGTACATGTTCCAGATCCGAATCCAAACACCATGCCTTCCCTACCTGCTTATACGTCTTCCCCACCTTGAAGGACTGAAGCCCCTTGGAACTACAAGTCAATATAAGCCCCATCTCCCTTAAGTTGGAACTACAAGTCAATACAAGCCCCATCTCCCTTAAGTTGTTCCATCAAGGCCCACTATCACAGGAGCAACACAGGAACAAAGGAATACCCTGACGTTGACCTCTGGCCTCCACGTACACATACATGTATCTTCAGGTGCATGCACTGAACATATATGCACACAGACACAAAGTAGATTTAGGAAGTTAATTAAATAAGCTGGAGAGCAATGGAATTTGTCAGCACCCAGTGTGGACCCGTCATCCTACACGCACACAAAAATGGATATGTCAAGTTTAAGTTGGGCATGGTGACACATGCCTGCACTCTCACCACTTGAGAGATGGAAACAGGAGGATCAAGGGTTCAACGTCATCCTTAGCTACAATGAGAGTTTGAGGCTAACCCAAGCTAAGAGACAATGTCAGAAAAAAAAAAGTTAAAATTAATAAAAATGTGTTTTACAGAAAATTGTATCTAGAAGTTATTAAAATTATTTCTTTTAAAGGTTTTATCAACTCACAGTGCCATTAATTACATGATAAGAACAACCTCTTACGCCATGCACATCAGTACTGAACTATCTCCTCATTTGTGCTTGTTGACTAAATGGGAGATGGTATATTTACTTCTGAGTACTTTATTGGCAATCTCTGAAAACAGCATGTACTCTTAGTAGCTAAGAAGCCATCTCTATTCCTAACAGTCATTGATATTAAATCTGGCTCTGAGGGGCGAATCAGACGACTCCGACCGCACTAATTAAGGATAGCATCCTCTCTTGGCACACCTGTTCTACAGCTAGAGTTTTTCAAAGAGCAGTGACAAGCAAATCAATGTGTGTGTCTGTGTTCTAATAAAACTTTATGTACAAAGGCCATATTTGGCCTCCACAAAATAGTTTGCCCATCATGTTGTAGAGAATCCCCTTCTCTACTGTTTAATGAATTCCTGAAGCATATGGGCCCTCCAAGACATGGGTAAAAGCTTGCCATCCTTAAGCAGATAAAAAACTGTGACAGACATGTAGAGAGACCCCGCCTTTTGGGGCGGGACAGCCTCGGGCGAATGTTTTTACTAATGAATTGGAACGCGAGACTGGAGCGCTTCCTGTTTCCGGTTTACTGTGGATCGCTGAACTCCGGGTGTGTGAGTGTGCTTTTATATTAAAATTGTCTTCTTGTACCCACTGGCCTGGATTAATTAAATTCGCCTTCACAGACAAAACAGATAAAAAACATGTGACAGCAACTGGTGAGCAAGTTCATATACATGTCAGTATACACAAGTGGGGAGGGGGGCAGGGATCCTTACAAGTTAGAGAAGCCAAGCACCCAACACTAGAGTCAGGAGTCTGCCTGCTGTGCTTGCAGGACAGGAGGGGCTGGTGAGCAAAAGGGAGAGAGAAGTTGTTGGGTCACACTCAGCGGACAGGGGTTATGCTAAAGATACTTGAGCAGATCTGCTCCTACTGGAACCTGCAGACCGTCTTACAGTCTGTAAAAGACAATGTGTATAGGACATTTTACAAGTGAGCATGTTCATCAGGCTGAGCTCAGTAAAGCAGAAACCACGGAGTCATACAAAGTTAGCACATAGTACTAAATAAACAGTAACAGCTCAGGCTACAATGTGAAAGCAAGCTGAGGAGAGCCTGAAGGTGTGAGACAAGGAAAGCAAACACACTGGCAAGAGAAAGAATGAAAAGTAAAGAGAGAAAAATCTTCAGGTGAGCAGGAAAGTCTACCACGAGGTTAGGACTCACGATGGGTGAGACAGTGTCAGATCTAGACGAACAGGAGCACGGTCACTGTCAGGATTTGGGCACCTCAGGTGATTCCAAGTCACCTGAGAAGCTGTGAGACTTAACACAACCCCCTAGCACAGCACTGACCAGAGACATCCCTACAATGGTGGGCATACTATACCTGGACCCAGTTAGCAGCTGGGTGGATTTCTTGAGAATCTCTCAATATCCAAACAAAGGCATTCATATATGCCTACTTACATTAAAGCCATACCTCATATTATAGTGCATTCTGAGTGTCTTCTTCTAGTTTATTAAATATGCTCATGAAAATTTTCAATTTAATTTGGCATATTAAAGTTTTTTAGGTCTAAGTATCCCGAATACATCGTGGTCTTCCAGAATATTTCATGTTGTTATAGAACCATGATTATTAACATTATTTGAAGGAATTAGAGACTATATAATTGAGAAAATGTGGTTCCTGCTATGAATTAAACAAAACAATATGTAACTCATATTTTTAGACTATAAATAATGTTTGCTACATAAATTATGACTGACTGTAGAAAAATGTTCTAGAACTCATTGTTGTATTTGTAACTACCCTTTTATTATAAAATTTTGCTTTAAAAATAATTATTCATATCAAATTAGGACAGAAACTCACTCCTCACTAAACTCAGTGTACCTCCCTTCTCCTACATGTTCCTCACTGGCACACCAAGACAATTATCAGAAAAAGTCCCCTCTATCCCAAACTAACATGATTTTTACAAAATCCTAGGGATTCATTCTACCAGTAGTAGATGGAGAGAAAGCCACCTCAAATTTTCCCACTGAACTCCACCAGGAGAAAGCCAGGACCACGCATGTGGTTTCAATAGGATCGAGGTAAGAGAGCAGGAAAGGCGCCGTCTGGTTGAAGACTCGGTGAGTACACTCCAGTGGGGAAAAGAAGGGAAAATGGGACTGCTCACGCTAAGGGGCTTCCTGCTGCTCCACTCACTGTGTGGAGGAAGCACTGTGGAAAGCCAGGCTCTGAGGAGCCTGCAGCATCGCTTTCACCACCTGCCCCTAGGTTAATGGCTGCTAACTGTAGGAAGACTTGAAGGTAATCCATGTGCACAAGCATGGGTGAGGGCGGGATAATATTAAGCATCAAAACTGGAGTGAAATGAGGTGCATAATTGAAGAGATTTATTTATCTGCCCGAGAGCCACCGTAAGGTTAATTACATGCCAAGTCTCTTTTTATATTGAGAAGAATTTTAAATCATGGCTAGAAGTCAATCCCAGATTTATTGCAGACACAACATTTCAATTGTATTTTACATACTTTAAAGACAAAAATCCCATATCCCATTTTAGAGCCTATTCCAAAATTATCATTAAGAAATCATTCTTGGCGTTTTCTCAAACTGTCTCTGTAGTACTTAATCTACTTTCTCTTCATTTTTCTTCCTCAGTAAATGGAGATGCTAGATAATATTCTTTTAGCAAACCTATGCATGATGTTTTTCCAAGACACCATTTTCACCTGATTGCCGGTTAAGCATGGCCCTTCATATGGGGAGGGGACACTATTGCACCATCTGTTTGTACCAGGAAAGCATCCTGGTTACAAGTGTTAACAATGTAAGAGGAAGTGTTGCTCAGAACGTAGACAACACAGTACAGTTAGTGCTTATTTGTCCTTGTTGTCTACCCAGACTGTGGCATTTTCTCCGGAATCCTAATTAGCACTTCTTTCGTTTTAGTTTCTTTTCCTCCACTTCCCCCACCCCCATTTTCACAGCTTTCCTCAGATGGGAAAGCAAAAGACATTAATACAAAAATATCCCAGAAGGTCACTCTTCAACCTCTTACATCAAGACAAGTCAGGAAAAGAGGGCAGCAGAGTGCCCTTAAAGCTGAAGGCTGCAGGGCTAAGCCTTCAACCCAGCTCAACTGCTTACGGGTCAAGATGGAATAGCCAAGTTCTCTGTCCCACATTTTGATTCCACAAAATGAAAATAATAAAGCGATCTGATGCCAGCGCTGTCCTAAGGATTAAGTGAAGTAATGTGGTTAAGTGTTCCTAACAGTGCCTGGCATGCCAACTACAGATATAAGAAACTTGAAAGCATTGCTCTGAACCGTATTTCACTATGACACTTGGAACTGCTTTCAACCATGGAAGGCAAAGGCTGAGCTGAAGCAGTTTACAGAAAGCCAATGAAACACGTTTCAGGGACACTCATTTGCATAGACCCTTCCTAGGCCTTCTTAGACTCTAGTAATCTGTTCATGTGCTCATATGTTTTTGCAGAGTTTGTAAAAGTAAGGCAATTTGATTACAACCTGTTAAAAGCATTCTTTCCAAAACAACTCCATTCACACCAACCTTCAAGTCCTCAAAGTGTTACTCTGAGTCTTTGGAGGATCTAAATCCTTCCTATTGCTGCGACCCTTTAATAGAGTCCCTCATGTTGTGATGACCTCAGTCATAAAATTACTTCATTGTTACTTCATATGTGTAATTCTGTTACTGCTACAAATTATAATGTAAATATCTGATATGCAGGGTATCAGATATGCAACCCCCAAAGGGATCGGGACCCACAGGTTGACAACTGCTGATCTAAATGAAGGGAGTTTGAGTTGGGGGCATATTTATATGGCTTCTATAGAGTCAGGCATCATGGTGCAGAAATGGCTTCCAGGAGTATGAATTCTCTCCCTGTGCCTAAGAACATAGAGGTGCCAGGCAGATAGGGCGGTGTATCCTACTATGCCCAGTGATGAAATGGGTCAGTTGTGGGAAGGGATAAAGGCAGAAACTAACACAAACTCTTCCAACTATCAATTTAGTCTCTTCTCCACTTTGTTGAACTGAGAGTCTCTCTTTAATAAAGCAGCATTATTAAAGAACAGTGCTTAAAGTTCTAAATAATCCACTATATCAAATGCATGAACAAATTGGTAGTGCTGCTTGTTCAAATACTGTTTCTGAACAAGAAAACGTGATAGCTCTGAAATGCAGAGCCCACTCTGTGGAAGAAAAGTGAGAGGAGTCCTTAAATATGACAACAGAAAGCAGAACCAGGAAGGTGAAAGCTGGAGATTAATCTAAGGCAGGCAGAGGTATAGCACCAACAGAGAAGGTGGCCCAGTGCAATCAAGCGATATGAAGATAACATAAGTAGACCTTCTCTTGAGGTTTCTCTGTATAGCCCCTGGCTGACTTGGAACTCACTCTATGACCTGGCTGGCCTTGAACTCACTGAGATCTACCTGCCTCTGCCTCCCAAGTAGTGGGCTTAAAAAGAAAAAAAAAAAAGAAAAAAAAAATAAAAGAAATAAAATCTTCATCTCATAAAAAAAAAAAAAAAGGTGTGCTCTACCACTGCTCAGCCCACATTTTGAAAGAGTGTTTATTTCCATGAAACAAAAAAATGCTTAGTAAAACCGTGCTGGTGCCAGCTTCATATTCCCCAAGCAAAGCAGGTGGGCTTTATAAACTTCTAAATTTCCAGACACTCCTAGGATCCATCAGATCGTTAACTGCTTAAACAAACCATGAAAGTAAGCTGGGATTCTTTGCCACCATTATAAAATTAGAATCGGTTTCAGCAACCAACCTAAATTTGCACACAAAATGAAAAAAAGTAATTACTCTGACTAATTACTCTTTACTACCCTTTTCAAAGATAGATCAAAACATCCTTTAATAAATGTCAATTTAATTTTACTGCTGAAGATTAGCAGCAGGTGATAAGTGGGAAACGCGATGTCCTTAAATACACAGCGAAGCAGATCAGCTAAGGAGGAAAATTAATTCAGAACAAACAGGAACATAAGGTATTGAGCAACGAAGAAAATGAACAAAGAGCCTATGATACCAGATTGATGAAGAGCACGGATGCCCACCGGGAAGAAGCCATCCCTTTTGTGTGAATGCCACAGACTAGGCCTCTGCTGAGGCATGCCAAAGGAGCCCCATAAATGCCCAGTGTCTGGAGAACAGAAGAGAAAATGGCTCTAACAAGACATGGGGAGTCTCCAAAACCAAGAAATATCTTCTAAACATTTTATGAATTACCTGCTATCCTTCTCTGCTTTGCCCCCAGACTGAAAAGATTGTGTTTGGGGAATAATAATCCGATTCATACAGCATCTTTGGAATCTAGATGTCCAAGACAAGAAGTGTTGCTCTGAGTTCATCTGGGAAAATGAGGGTCAACTGGGAGGAGTAATATGATTAAAATATGTTACATATGTAAGAAAATGTCAGAATGAAACCCATTATTTTTGCAATATATGCTAATGAAAAACTACTTCAGTGATCCTTAAGGAGATTTACTGACTAAATACTAATTATAAGTTCAATTCAAACAAAATGAAAACAGGGTACTATGTGGCAATGCAATATTCTGAAAATATCTCATATGCTAAGAGACTGAAACTCTGTTGGGTCTCACAGCCAGAGTTAATAATACACATAAAGGACACTTAAGACTGCTGTCCTACTGTGCGCTCGGCCTGTTTGTTTAATCTGCCTTTAGGAGAACAATGTAACAGTAACCTTATTTGCCTTGGAGTTCCCATGCAACCAGCATCTATAACCTAAGCTAATGCATAGCTGCGATCTTAAGTTATGTACTCTTCCACATCCCAGATAATGCACACAAATCACTTGCAAAAAGCAGCAAATATGGAAAGCAACCATTTACAGTTACTGGTTGACAAACAATGCTATTTGTTATCTGGGTCAGATGGGATCAGTGGGAGCCAGAGACTTAATCACATGAAAGACTCCATTAAAGATTTCTGTAAAGTATCCCATTCCTATGTGATGCTTTCTGTGCTGTTCAGTAAATCCAGAGTGAGGGACAGACAGTCACAGCACTTACAGTCACACACAGCCAGAAACAGACAGGCACACACAGGGACAGCAGATACAGGGACAAATAGACTCACAAGACAGTCTTCAGAGGCAGGCCCAGATTCAGACTCACACCGCGGACAGAGATAGAAAACACAGGGAGCATGAAGTAAATAATTCAAATCTGGACTCACTCTTAGTTAAACAACTCCAAGAAATAGTACTTTTCTTTCCTTAATGCAACACGGATATACTATTGGTGACTCCAAGTTAATCGCTAAAGCATTATAACCTGTGCAGTACTCAGTATAAAAATATTCTACAAAGAAACGTAAGTGTGAATCAAATGTGCGTAAACTATAATCTACAACTCTTGAGGGCTTGAGGCTCACAAGACATGGTGGGTATGTTCCCACTAAGTGTAAAGTGTTATTGGAAGAGTTGCTGTGTACTCTCAATCGCGTTAAATACAGCTCGGAACAAAAGATGTTAAATTTCACAACTCCTTAGTGCTGACTGCTGGCTAACCTTCCTTTCACAGCTCAGAACTCTCCAACTCCTTAGAAAGAAACAAAGTTACAGCTTCCTGTCAGTACTTTTCTATCATAATCCAAACGATGAATCATAAACAGTTACCCCTCTTCGTCCAGAAATGGAAACACCAGGCCCGTTATGGGAGAGCTCTTTGTATGGGCTTACCTGGCAATTATTTCAACCAGCACATTACACTGAAATTAAAGGAATAGTGGATGTTTTCACTAACCTCACTAAACTAAACAATGCTGCAAGAAAGCCAAGTAATTCATTTTTAATTATTGGACCCAATTTTTTTTCCTTAATAGAAAGCTTGGTCATTAGAATTCAAGTAATCAGAAAGTAAGATCCAATTAATCAAAAAGATTAATTAAGTAACTAATTAATTTGTACGGCCAATTTATAACAAGATTTCATCACAGTAAAACTAGTCCCCTGACAAAAGATGGAGATCAGAAAAAGAATACACATCAAGTCTCCACACTCATTTGAGAAGTAATTTTAAGATCAGACTGATTGATCTCTAGGACAACAAATGACAGCACAAAGTATTATCCAGGGTCCCATAAGGTGAAACTCAACAGATTCCCAACAAGGGAACATAACCAAGATGGAGAACGAACTGTTTACTGAGGGTATGGCTGGATCTCTCCCTCCGTGTGTGTGTGTGTGTGTGTGTGTGTGTGTGTGTGTGTGTGTGTGTGTGTGTCTCACATACACCTACAACTATCAACACAAAAGTGCAAAACTTGAGGATAAAACCCAGCGTTGAGGAACTGGTGCTTTTTATAATATATGCTAGTAATAAATATTACAAATTATAATGATATCTACCCAGTTTACAAACTCCTAGCAACTACATACAAACACCACACATAGTTTGAGCCTCCACTTCCAACAGTGGACACACATGTTGGAAAGTCACTCACTCGTCAGTACCATATGTTCCCAGGAAAGCTTTCTGTGCATCTGTGTTACTATGTACACATGTGGAAAAGCTAAACTATATAACAAAATACAATCATCAAGAAAAATGAAAATGTTCTGCATGAGTCAAGGGTGTTTTTAAATTATAGGTGTTGATATGGTGGTGGATCGCCCAATTAATACAGGAGGTATCACCATTTTGAAAAGATAGAATAAAATACAACCAAAACTGCAGTATACAATAAAGTAATATTGATTACTTCGTCAAGCTTTAGTCTCTAGTATATGGAGAAAGGGTAAAAGCAGAAGCTGTCTTTCCTACTTGACCCTTATTTAGAACACTCTGAAGCCACTGGTTCAAGCATTACCTTTACAAGACATAACAATACAGGTAAGCGCTTATTTAAGGAGATGGAAGCCGAAAGAACCCTCTCCTTCCCACAGAGGTCCAGAGGCACAGAGGAGTGGCAGCCATTGCAAAGACAGCCTCGGGAACCACAAACAAGACTGTGAAGCTGAAAACAGACAAGGCTAGACCTGAGTGGACCTTAGCGAGGCAGAAAGATGAATGTGACAATGTGGTCTGGGCTCTGTGGCATCTGTTTCACCCCACAGGAGCACTCTGAACCAAATAAGATTCAGGAGGGGAAGCTGGGCCTGGCCCCTACCTGCCAAACCCTCCCCTAGGGCTCCACCCACTTCCCTCCTGCAGGGGACTACTCTCAGGCACAATTAGGAAAACCGGCTCAGCCTAGACGAGGCCACACCTCAGCTACCTAATGGTCAATACCCAAACCCTTCAGTGTGTTGATAATATTTAGAAGACAGGGAGCTTAAGCAGAGGAAGCCAGGTTGTTGGGTTTTTTTTTTCTGTCACAAGGACACGAAGAACATCCTGTCTGTATCCAACAAATGGCTATAAACCTGGTAATTTTGAAATGCAGAATAGAAAATGATGTTTATCCAACTGCAGGATTCAAGCTGTTAAACTGACAGTTTTTCCCACTGAAGTCTCCCCACTCCCCAGTTATCTTTACAATGCTAATTGGGTATTGCCTGTGACTTGTTAACTCTCCAACATTGCGACATCACACCTTAACCCTGGCTATGATCAAGGTTTCAGGAGAAACTAGCTACCTTTTTATAAATAAATAAATAAATAAATAAATAA
>NW_004949096.1:25637939-25661066 GCF_000317375.1 Microtus ochrogaster
CTCAAGAAATTAATTACATCACACAAAAAATATCAAACACTACCTCTTATGGAGTCTAGGCACCTGAGAAATGGGAAATATTTATTTCACAGGATTAAATGGCTCTGCCTTCAAAATAACTTCTAATACTGCAATCCCTGCTAAGACATCTACTAGAGATGTGTCCTCATCCAAGAACAGATCACACACAATTACTGAGCAAATCCCTTACAGGGGCGTGGTGAGCATATTTTGGTGGCTGTACATAACTTGCCCATTCCATTACCGTGCAGAAAACCTCTAAAAGCTTCTCAATGAGCTGTAGCAAAGTCTTGTTCCAACTGTTGTTTCTTCCTCCTTTAATCACCAAGTCTGTTGATAAGTGATTTCCACTTGCAATGAAGATTTGTATCACAAATTATTAAGATAAAGTCTCAGATTTTACCTTCAAACATGTTTAAAACTAAAAATCAGTATCAGGCAAAGAATAAACACATCATGGTGAAAGATGAGTTTGAGAACAGGAACTTTCTTTGTGAAAGACATTCCTGTGCTCTTCCTGCTGATGTTTAATCCCTCTAGCCCAAAGGCCTAAGGAAACGACAGCGGGATTTGTGGCTCCCCCATCTCTGCAACTGCAGCTCTCAGCCACAGAAGCCAGCTGGCCCTGGCAGCTGGCTGTAAGTGGCCTCTTTCAAGCACACTGAGATCCTCAGTGAGCAGGAGATGATGCACGAGGGAGGATGAGTCTAAATCCTCGCTGGGAAGTCAGTGTCTGCAGAACCAGCCGGAAAGCAGTGTTCTTGCTTGGCATCTGGTCATAGTATCCCGGAAAGGAAATAATTTGAGTCAAGAGAATGTAGCTCGAGCATCAGGCAGAAGAGCTCTGGGCGAAGATTGGTCACTATAGGCTGCTGTGCTCTTGTGGGAGTCAACACCTTCATTCTAAACCTGCTTCCTCAATGGTGAAGGGACAACAAGAATCACCATTTCACAGGCTCAGGAAAGCATTAAAAAAAAAAATAAAACAACACACAGAACAGACTGCCTGGTGTATGGCAGGCCTTATGTACTTACTACTTATCTACTTTGAAGATAATCTTGCCCACCTCAAAACCCAGGAGGTGTTTCGGAAATTTGCTTGTTCATATACAGAAGAGGAAAGTAAAACAGACTATCACTAAGGCTCGTTGCCAAGGAGGGTTAGGCCACGTGCCAGTTCCATGCCAATCACATGCAGACATCATTCTGATGGCTTTGTTTTCTATTGCGAGTCACATATGTGCAAACTGACGATCTTGAGACACATCAATTGAAGCGTTGTCATATGTAGCCACAAAAATTACCTTGAAGACATGAAGAGGCTGAGGTATCAGTCCTTTTTTAAGGACTCTATCACACAAAGAGGCACAAGCTGATAGGGCTGTGTACACACACGTTCACAGTCATAGCAGCAAGAAACTGGAGGATTTCCATATCATGGAACATTTGCATGAGGTATTCTCTGTGGGGAAAAAAAGCTAAGAACAACCATGATCTTGAAAAATAAATATTGGGAGTTTTGTCATTGCAGCTGTTAAGACTATTTTAAATAATAATTCTCCTGCTGAATAAATTGTGTCTGCTATCAGCAAAATTCTTATGCTGTGGTCCAAAGCAAGAAGGTGACCATACCCAACCTAACGAGGCAACCTTTGCATACTGACTATGCTAGTGAGTTAGTTTAGACTCCTGTCTTTCCAACCTATGAAAAAGTTAATTTACTTTGTTTTAAGCTGCTCAGTCTACAGTATTTGTTATGACAACCTGATCAAACCATTTCATTTCATTAACAAAAAAAGGAGGAAGGAAGGGAGAGAAGGGAAGGGACAAAGCTGACAACCAAGGTTGGTATCATCCACATAGTCATGGTTTTACAGGCATGAAGAATACAGGCAAGAATAATAGCGTCACAGAGTCTGTGCCAAGATGCCAGAAGCAAAGTTAATAAGAACAGAAATATACGGCAGGGTCGTACTCCCTGCAGAGAGGCCCTAATGAAGACCCCATGGTTTTACAAATGTCAGGAACGTGTCACGTCTGCTAAAAAAAAAAAAAAAAAAAAAAAAAAAAAAAAAAAAAAAAAAAAAAACTCTAGGCATCAATGGTGGCTGAAATGTCAGAGCCAAAGGAGTGGGGCTGCCCAAGCCAGTGGGAACTCAGATGTTACCATAACAGGTGCTGGGTACTGGAAGTGGAGTTACAAAATCTGGTTTGCACTTCTGGATGTCAGTCTTGCTTAGTCCAATCTTTTCTGTGAGAATGTTTAATTTATGCCACTACATACTGAATATATATAAACATGGCTCACAGGTAAGCCTGTCTTGATCTCAGAAAAGACCTTGGACGCTGAGTTTCTGAACACTGTTGGTACTGTTCAGACAATGGAGACTTTTGTACTTGGACTGAACGGAATTTGCACGAAATGATCATGTACCTATGGGAGCAGGGCACAATGTCAGGGTCTGAGTGTGAAATGTCCTCCACAGGTTCATGTGCTTGAACATCTGAGCCACAGCTGGTGCTGTTGTTAGGAGGCTGTGGGACCTGTGGGACCTGGTGCCTCACTGACAGATGAGGCCACTAAAGCAGACCCTGGCAGCCTCCGATCCTGCTCTGCCTCTCTGCTTATCTGCTGCCACATGAAGAAACATTCATTTCACATCTTCGTACCTTCCTACAGAGAGCTGTCCCCTCTCCTTCCTCAAGTTGCCATAGCAACTCAAAAGTAAGTAATGCAGCAACCATTAGATGCACAGTACCCTCACTCTCCCAGCCCTATCAAAAAAGAAAAATGGCAACAACAAAAGACTCACCCGACAGCAGGCTTACACACTCAGTATTCACACTGAAAACAAGTTTGTTACTTAAGTTGAAGTAGCTTCAAAAGAACGGGGGAAAGCAGAACACTTTGTGGTCCACGTTCTTCGGTTTGTCGGCGCTTGCTTTATGAACAGTAAGCACTCTTCTTTGTTCTACCCATGTCAGAGAAAAAAATAAAAAATAAAGGGGCAGACTACCCTAAATCACAATCACCAAAAAAAACCCAGTCCTGGGAAATTATGTAACAAAGACTGGGGTTATCAACCAGCCCTCTGCATTTACTCTAGTTCTGAGGCACAGATCATTACAGGTTTGACACATACACTGTTATGTGCCAATGAAAATCACAAAATAATAACCTGACCCCACTAAATACTTCTAATTATGGATATCAACAAATTCAGAGAGGAAAATCTATCCCACGTTAGCTCTCAGTGTCAAGACTGTGTGTGTAATTCTAGATCGTATTTCTCTGTATCGTTCATATTCTTCTTGTTGTCATTCACAACCACCTTCCTCCTTCAAAGTGTATCACTGGGAGAAGTACCTTCACCAGGACTCAGCTGTGATGAGTGTGTAAATGAGACGGGCTGGTCACGTGCAGCCATGGAAAGCTTCTGCTCTTTGTGTGTGTGCATGGAATATTCGTAACTAGATTGTCCTGCGGATTTCTTTCATAACTTGGAGCTTCTTGGTTTACTACTTTCATCAGAAAATCAGTCCTAAATAGGATGTCTTCCCAATTCCCTTCCCTCAGGGTTCAGGGAGCTATTCAGAAATGAGACAGAAAGACTGCAAGAGCCAGAGGTGCTGGATGACTCCAAGGAAACAGCGTCTTCCAGACACAGCAGGACTGATGCACATATGAACTCACAGAAACCATGGCAGCACGCACACGGCTGCACAGACTCAAGCAAGATGGGGTCCCAGAGCTGAGATGAGAACTGGACACAGGCTCCTGCAAGAGCCAAAGTTACACTTTAAGTTAAATACTGTGCTTAAGAAATCATCCATGAAACCAAAATGCCTCTGACCTTCAAGCCCCTTGCTCAAGGACAGATAATTCCTGATATGCTATTGTTTATGGGCGATAACAAGCCACGTGTTTTCACTCCCCTAAACAAGTCTGTTTGACACATCTGCACCAGATGTGCTTGGTCACATGTAGAGGAGGTATATGAGAAGGAAGTATGTCAGGATGCACCCTTGTCCCTGATTGGATGTAGGTAAGAGGTACACAGGCAGGAAGTACATGATGATGTAAGCTTGCCCCTGATTGGACCTCATGGGAAATGCAGTGAATTATGGGTTTTGCCCTTTTTAAGGCCCTGCAAAATATGACTTGGGGCCATTTTCTGGGAAAACAGAGACAGACCTAGCCAGAGAATCCATCTACCTGGCCAGTATTTAATTAAAGCTTGCTTCAAATTTGACTTTAAACTGTGGTAGTGGTCTTATTCTTGACCAGTGGGATTAACACTCCCACCCCTAACCAAGAAGAGATCCATAACTAACAACCATATACAAAGAAAACATAGTTTTCTCCAATGGAATCTCATTGGTACCTTAACCACACTTACGGGTAGGCCCCATGTCCAGCATGCCAATAGAAAATGAACTCAAAGGTATTTTTGTAGACTTCTGTCTCATATTGCTTTGTTTGGTATGATTGTTTGTTTTACTAGCCTTTTGTCTGTATGATTTCCAATTTTATGTTTTTATGAGTCATGTGTGTATGCTGTTTCATTTCCTCCCTCCCTCCCTCTTTCCCTTCCTCCCTCCCTCCCTTCCTTCACCTATATGTTTGCTTTCCATGAGAAACAGAGAAAGAAAAGGTATGGACTTTGGTGGATGAGAGGTGGAAAGGATCTAGCAGAAGTTGGTGTAAGAAAAACCATGATCAAAATATATTCTATGAAAATAAACATTTTTCAATAAATAAAAGAAAACCTGCCAAAAAAATTAAAGTCATCTAGTTTACCTTTAATATTCACTGAAATGTTGAGTAAAGGAGTTGGAGGTTTAGTTCAATGGTAGAGAGTTTGTCAACAAGAACAAGGTCCTGAGTTCCAGCTGTGTGTGTGTGTGTGTGTGTGTATGTGTGTGTATGCCTTTAATCCCAGTACTTGGGAGACAGGGACAGGCGGGTCTCTGTGAGTTCAAGGCAAAGGCCAGTCTGGGTCTACAGAGTGAGTTCCAGGAGAGCCAGGGCTACACAGAGAAACTCTGTCTCAAAAAAACAAAAAGAAAAAATATTGATTCAATATCACAATACATTTGTTTTATCTGCAAAATTAAAATGGATGAATGCTGTCAGGTATGTAGAGATACTGAACTACATGTGCGCTACCACTGAGACTGTAAAATAATATGCCCACTATAGGACATCTCAAACAATTAATAATAGAACTACCACATGATTCAGAAATCCCACTTCTGGGTATACATAGATAAACTGAAAGAAAAATGTCAATGAAATATTTGGACACTTGTTATAAATAAAAACCATCTACACAATAGCCCAGAGGTCTCTGCTGATGAATGAATGAGCAGACAAAATGTGATGTATACAAACAATGGAACACTACTCTGTCTCAAAAAAGAAATCCTGTTTTAGGCTCCACCATGGATGATCCTTGAGAGCATCATCATAACAAATTAAACACTACAGCCACACAAAAACAAACACTGTTTGACTATACTTAAATAAGCTATCTAGCATAATCAAATACATGAAAACAGAAAATAGGACGGTGAACAGGGAATCAAGAGGGGAAGTGGAGCTGTTCAAGGGCGAGAGTTCCAGATTTTAAAGATGAAACACGACTGAAGCACACACTTAAAAAATGGTTAAGCTGGCAAATTGTGTGTGTGTTTTAACATAACTGAAGCATGCACTTAAAAATGGTTAGGCTGGCAAATTGCGTGTGTGTGATTTAACCATATCTAAAACATTTTTAATTGCCTCATTTGTCCCAACTCTTCAAGTAAAAATTGATACATCCAACACAGAACCGGAACCTAGAGCATAGAGTTGACGCCAAATCCGGCTCACCTGTAAAAGCCACTGCCTCTTTCAGGCTCCGACGAAATCTAGCCAACAGTCAGCAAGCAAGTAGCCACAGTGCAGTTAGTGATGGGGAGTAGACAGGGTAACAAGGGCAGGATCCCTGTACCAGAGCAGCCAGGGGAACTCTCAGCACCTAGCTCAGTGCTGACAGACTGTGATGTACGCAGTGAACTACACAGCTCTGACCTGTTCGTCAATCCCCTCCTAAACTATGGGACAAAGCTTCCCTAAGGGGAAGTACAAGGACAGCATTAGCCAGTTGGAGAGAAGTTACTACCACTGTTGCAAGCATATGAAACATATGAAAGTTGCTTTGTGAGAAAAAAAAATGACAGAAATACCCTCCATGGAAGCAGATGTGTGAGAGTGTTTGCGGTACATATTAGCCTGGGACAGCGTGCTACCGTCTCCACAGCAACAAGAATAAGCAAAAGCTAGGCAGCAAAAAAATGAATATGAACTCCAACGAACAGAAAGTCCATGGGTGAGATAATTAGTGACTGCAAAATTCCACAATTTTACTCATCCGACCAACTGAAGTCAGTGGCAAGCGGCATCTGTGAGAGCCTGTGTTGGCTACTCCCTGAAGATCGGGGCTCATGCCACTTCCTGGTGAGTCCAATGGGCACTGCAATGTCCATTTTGTTATAAATCCTAGTACTCTGTCTCTGGACGCAACCGCAAGTGGCAGTCCACAAGAACAAGCTCACTACCCTAAGTGATGATACAGTCACGAGTTGTTACTGCAGAAACAGCTTCACCTCCCAGGAATCTGATAAAACAGGCATGATGGGAAAGGTTGTTTATCTGCTTCCTCAGGGTCTCATCCTAGGCCTTCATCACCACTGGCTTATTACAAAGCTTCCTTCCCACCTGGCCTCCCTTGCCGCAGACCTCCCTGCGTATCTCAGTCCCATCCTCGTTTACCATGGCTCTTCACTGCTCCCCACCTTCATTTTTCCCAGAGCGCTCAGTGCTGCAGGCACAGCACAAGAGGCTCGTTATGACCTGGCCCCCACATGACACAGCCCTACAGACTTCATTTTCAAAGGATTCCAAGCAAACAGAAATCTTACGAGAACTCCTGTGCCTTTTCATCCAAATCTATCATTTTTAAAAATTTTTTTTTCCATTTTCTTTGTGTGGTAGAGGGTGTGGTCACATGTGACTGCACCCATGTGGAGGTCAGAGAACAACTTGTTAGAGTTGGTCTCTCCCTATCCCAATGTGGTCCTGAGAATCAAACTCAAATCACCATGCTTCGCGGCAGGCACCTGAACCTGAACCATCTCACTGGCTGCAAACCCTCTATTTACTAATCTTATTGAAAACACGAGTTACGTGCTTTATTCGTTCTGTCTGACACATAGTTGGTATTCAATGACTCCGAAGAAGACTAAAGAAGGAAATGACGTCTGTCCAAATGAGGGGATGGGACTCAAACATGAACCATCTCCTCCTAAACCGGAAAACAACATTAAAGACCTAATGTTTATACTTTGAGCCTGGAGATGACTTTGTAGCCCAGGCTAACCTCAAACTCAATACCCTCCTTTAGTCTCCTAGTGTTGGGATTACAGGTATCTGCCACCTTGCTCATATATACGGTTAAAGAAGAAATTTATAAGGATGATGAGAAGTGATGACAGCAACCAAAGGTAGAAAGGAAAGTGGCCTGACCTGACATCATCTCTGGCCATACAAACTTCTAAAACAGTTTATAGGTAAAGCTTAGGAATAGGATGTACGGATATCTCCCAATTTGTGGGCACAAACAGGGCTGAAAAGAGAGAGGCCACAGAAAACCTTAGGAAGATCAGTTAGACAACCAACCTTTTCACCCATGGTCACTACCCTTCCTGTTTCAAAGCATAACTAATCCTCTTCCCAGCACCAGCAGAAAATAATCCCTAGAAAAATCCCAACAGCTGAAAAACTACTCTGGGTATGAGACTCTGTCCTAGACACATGGCTGAGTCTTCCCCATAAGCAAGAGAATCGAAAATGGCTTTGATAGGAAGAATATACCAGCTGTGGAAACAGGCCAGGGGTAGGCAGTGTGCTATGGCTGCTTTAGAATACAGAAATAAAGGCAAGAAGACAGCCCCATGCATGCCAAGGGTAAGAGCACTCTGAACAGAAGGCATCGTGGCACAGATCTCAGAGTAGACACCTTGCATGGGAAAGCAGCAAAATTGCTGGGGTGGGAAGAGAGCAGAGGGAACTGGGAGACCCAGGTGTGTGAGGCTGGTAACAGAAGCAGCTATCTGAACATGCATCTATGCCACACACTTTAAAGAGCTAAGAGCGTCTAACTGGTGCCAGAGCTGTCAGAGCATCTCATCCAGCTGGGACTGGGGCGATGCTGAGCTTTGTACCTACAAATCTGCAAGCTCCCCAAAGCTCTCAGGGCAGGTAGTTTGGTTGTTGGCATGTGGATCTACCAGGAAGTGGCAGAGTCTTTAACAGTGAGTAGAAAGTGGCAGGAAGAGAGAACTTTGAAAGGAATATTGGAGCCCTGTTCTTTTCCCTTTCTTTCCCTCTTCTTCCTTCTCTTCTCTTCTGTGGGAGTTTGAATGCACTGGCCCCCATAATCCCCTAGAGAGTGGCACTATTAGGAGGTGTGGCTTTGTTGGAGTAGGCGTGGCCTTGTTGGAGGGAGTTTGTCACTGCAGGGGGTGCTCAAGTTATTAACATTTTCCTGTTGTCTTCTAAGAAGTAAGGTGCTGATAAAGCCAGCACTGTGTCTGCCTGCACACCACCATGCTCTCCCGCCATGATGATAATGATTTAAACCTCCGAAACTGTAAGCTGCTACCTCAATTAAATGTTTTCCTTTATAAGAGCTTCCGTGGTCATGGTGTCTCTCCACAGCAATAGGAACCCTAACTAAGACTTCTTCCCTCCCTCCCTCTCAGCAGCCTCGGCACCATGAGGTGAGCATCTCCTTCACAATATGCTCCCACAATCTTACCAGAGTTTCGGAGTAACTAGACCAAAACCTTGAAAACCATGAGGCAAAACAAATGTTTCCTTTTAAGCTGATTTATCTCAGGTATTTGTCTCAGTAACAGAAAGCTGACTAACGCATATGGAGTGTGCCTGGTTATCAATATTTTCAGAACCTCTCCAGGTCCAAAGAGAGGGATATCAAGGACTAGAACTCTGAACTAAGTCATCCCTGGTACCACATGCCGAGAAAGAAAAGGCCTCCACTCAACAGGAGAAGTAAAAGATGGCAAACTCCACAGTGAAAGCTTCGGGTCTCTATAGCCTCTTTCCCATCTAGCGCCCAGACACCACCAGCATGCTATTATGCCTCAGTCAGCGACTGAAAGGGAAAAACGCTTCGTGCTTCTAGCACACCGATGGTAAATGCCAACAGCTGGGATGCACCTCAGGACTTAATTCCTTAAAAACTGAGGGATGAATCTCAACAGTTGCAACAGAAGAGGTGAAAACTTGCGTTGAAAGACTGAAAGAAAAAGGATAGCATCCCCCTGAATATTAACCTTCATCAGGCGATGAAAGGAGACAGAGACAGAGACCCAAATTGGAGCACCGGACAGAAATCTCAAGGTCCAAATCAGGAGCAGAAGGAGGGGGAGCACAAGCAAGGAACTCAGGACCGCGAGGGGTACACCCACATTCTGAGACAATGGGGATGTTCTTTCGGGAATTCACCAAGGCCAGCTGGCCTGAGTCTGAAAAAGCATGGGATAAAACCGGACTTGCTGAACATAGCGGACAATGAGGACTACAGAGAACTCAAGAACAAGGGCAATGGGTTTTTGATCCTACTGCACGTGCTGGCTTTGGGGGGGCCTGGGCGGTTTGGATGCTCAACTTACTAAACCTGGATGGAGGTGGGTGGTCCTTGGACTTCCCACAGGTCAGGGAACCCTGATGGCTCTTCAAGCTGATGAGGGAGAGGGACTTAATCGGGGGAGGGGGAGGGAAATGGGAGGCGGTGGCGGGGAGGAGGCAGAAATCCTCAATAAATAAATAAATTTTAAAAAAAAGGATAAAAAAAAAAGAGAAAATTCTTATACAGATGCATTTGGGAGCTACCTAAATAAACAAGCAGTTTAAGGAATACAATCAGATACCACCGGAAAAACAGTTATATAGAATAAAAGCAACATCTATACTATGTCTGTGGGAGTAACAACTGCAGCAATGAGATCTGGCAAGTAGAAAATGCATGAACAATTCCACTCCTTTAAAGGTTTCACTATCAAAATAGACCAAAATAAATCTGGTGGTGGGGAATGAGGTACCAATTTCTGTAGACTACATTCTATGGAAAAATCTACTGAGGCTAAACGTAAACAGTCCTGAGTATATAGGCAACAAGTTATCCATGTAAGTGACTGCCTCAAGGTAATATTTAACATGCGTGTAAGAACTGTTGTGTACTGGGTGGTGGTGGCACACACCTTTAATCCCAGGACTCAGGAGGCAGACACAGGTGATCTCTGAGCTTGAGGCCAGACTGGTCTACAGAGAGAGTTCCAGGACATCCAAGGCTACACAGAAATACCCTGTCTCAAAAAAGAAAAAAAAAAAAAGAAGGGAGGGAGAGAGGGGGGGGTAGAGAGAGGGGGGGGAGAGGGAGGGAGGGAGGGAGGGAAGAAAAGAAAAAAGGTTGCAGTAAGGCTGGGCATGACAACCAAACAGAAGGGATCAGGTAGGGTGAGGATGGAGGGAGAAAGTACTGGAACAGACAAACAGAATGCTGGGTGGAGGGGCATCTTAGGGACGAGCTAGAAACCTAGTGCAATGGAAACTCCCAGAAATCTACAAGGGTGATCCTAGCTAAGACTCCTAGCAATGGGGAATATGGAACCTGGACTGGCCATCTCTTGTGACCAGGCAAGACTTCCAGCGGAGCAATTGGGACACTAACCCAGCCACATAATCTTCAACCTACAATTTGTCCTGCATACAAGATGTGCTGGGATTAAGGTGGCAAAGGACTTGTGGGAGTGGCCAACCAATGGCTGCTCCAGCTTGAGACCCCAGACATGAGAGGGAACCCATCCTTGACACTGCTTGAAGAGCCAAACACAACTGGCAAAACAAGAAGTCAATGAAATGATTCCTAACAGTATTCTGCAGTGTGCACTCTAACTGCTGAGCCATCTCAGACGTGAAAGCATGAGAAGGATCACAAGTCCACCAATATTTTAAAGATGGAAAGGCTACAAGGAGACACTGTAATACTACACCCTTAGCATCTCAATAAGACTTAAGGACTGAGATATTAAAGGTGTAAAAATGACAGGAGTTTGAGAAGCCAAGAATACACCTAAGCGGGGTGGTGGTGATGGTGGTGCATGTCTTTAATCCCAGCACTCATGAGGCAGAGGTGGGAAGATTCAAGGTCAATCTGTTCTACAAAGAGTGTTCCAGAACAGCCAGGGCTACACAGAACAAAACCTGATCTTGAAACAAAGAAACAAAACAAAACAAAAAACAAGAAAGAAAACAAAACAAATAGCTTTTTAAGTCTATTTAGACATGGCAATTCAATTCAAGTCATCTTACTGATATCACACCAACAGCCTGCCAGTGATGGGACTTCAAACACAAAGGGCATTCCCCACACCCATTCAAGGACCCCAGGGTGGTCATTGGCACAGACAGCTGAGCAAGTTGATCCGTAGAAAAATCAAAGTCCAAGGTACAACACAGAGAAAGAAAGGAGCCTGAGTTCCCTGGACAGAAGGAAAAATGTCACTCAAGAAAAAAAAAATGGAGCTGATGAGAGATCTGAAGGAAAAGGAGAAAGGCAATGAGGGACAAACTGGATCAAATGAAATATTAGTGGGGCTCAGAAATTCCCCACAACCTGCTGTAGCCAGGCCAGAGCTGGATGCCATTCCCACCCTCAGCACCCAGAACCTGCCCAACAGCAGCTACAGAGCAATTAACCCTGGGCATGGTAAGAGTTGCAGCCATGAGTTCCCTGAACCAGGAGATCTAAACAAGCCTTCAAAACTCTTCACTAATTCCAGGCTTGCTCTTCACGGGCTCTCAAATTGTCCTCACCTGGGGCCACATTCCTCCAGTCTCATCTTACCCTCTCCATAACTCCAATGATTCTAGAACCTCTATGGCCCATTTCCAACTCATTCCCTTTCTGAACTCACCTTTGGCAAGGTGTCCTTGCGATTGTGTGTGTGCTGTATCTGAAGTGCAGAGTGAACACAGTACTGTGTACACGATGCCAGCAGAAGAAAGAAAAGCAACAAAATGCAAGGGCCCAACATTACTTACATTACACATTTTTTCCTCTTCAGACTCCAGTCTCCATATTACGACCCTTTCCTCTATGCCTGCCAGTGAGCTCGAGTTTCTCACGCTTTCACGTGCTTTCAGTTGCTCACGGGCACCCTTTCGTGGGCTTCTGTCTCCTGCAACATCTCTGCATCTTCTCTACGATTTCTCAGACAATAAACTACACCTATGGCTGTAGCACCCACGGCTCCACTGAGGCTGCCCCCTTGATGGTGATTGCCATACAGATATGGGCACCCTTTCGTGGGCTTCTGTCTCCTGCAACATCTCTGCATCTTCTCTACGATTTCTCAGACAATAAACTACACCTATGGCTGTAGCACCCACGGCTCCACTGAGGCTGCCCCCTTGATGGTGACTGCCATACAGAACAACTGGTGAATAAATCCTTTCCTCAGGCTGGAGGCGGGCTAAGTGGTAGAGCGCCTGTCTATCATGGGTTCCAGTCCCGACACTTCAGAAATAGCCAGCGTCCTCGACTTCTCTGCGGCGGTTAGCATTGTTGATGACCTCCTCTTTGAAGCTCCTGCCTTGCCCTTACCCCCACATTTCTCCAACCACACTGCTCAGTTCTCCCCAGACATCATTTGAAAATCAGTGCTTAGCCGGGCGGTGATGGCGCACGCCTTTAATCCCAGCACTCGGGAGGCAGAGGCAGGCGGATCTCTGTGAGTTCGAGATCAGCCTGGTCTACAGAGCTAGTTCCAGGACAGGCTCCAAAGCCACAGAGAAACCCTGTCTCGAAAATCCAAAAAAAAAAAAAAAATCAGTGCTTTCGGGAGATCCTTTCTGTAAGTCTCCCTGAGGAGAATGCACTCTCCTTTTCTGCTACCAAGTACAGTCTAAATACCTCTGGTAGGCACTGATCATACGCTTACCAATCCTTCTGATTCGAGGAAGCTCCTCGGATCAGAAACTTGCTTGCAATTCTTTCACCAGTATTCGCAAGCTCAAAGCACAATGCCCAAAAGATCTTTATAGAATGATAAAACATAACTAAACATAAATAAAAAATGTTTATACTTTCCAAATATACACACAACTTATGTAACATTAAATTAACTCTATTTTCAATAAGTGAAATTAACTTTAAATATTTAAACAAAACTTTACATTTTCTTATAATTACATCAAAGTCTATGAAAAGTCACAAGGTGCTCCTTATCGAATAAGCCACAGTGACTTCAGGAGCTGAGTCTACATCGGGCCATATGAAAAATGTCTTCAGCCTAAAATAAATTTTTGTTATTAGGCTACTAATAACAATAACTTCCAACTAGGAGGGAAAGGTACATATCTTGGAGTCACCCTAAAACAAGGCTCACAATAAAGAATTGAAGATGGCAGGAACCATGACTTCCTGTTCTAGAACAATGGCTATCAGGCAACACATCTAATCAAGAAAAATTTTTAAGAACTAATTTTGAAGGCAAAAAATAAAAAAAAAACAGTAATTGTGCAGGAGGGAACTTTGACAGGGTAAAAGTTTAAAACAAAAACAGAATATTCACCAAGAAAGCTACTACTTCTGTTCCTGTTCTCAACTCTGTCTAGAAAGCTGGCTGAGATCAAAGCCAAACACTAATATCCTAAATGCCTGCCACACACAACTCAGCTTCTTCACGGTGGAAGCAAAGCTCTAGAGCTCAGAAATCCATCCAATTTCTGTAGCAATAGCTAGATTACTCACGGTTTACACAACTGAAGTAATCAAAGACATACGCCCAATGCAATTCTGTCTGACTTTGCTGTACAAGTCTCTAGAGACGTGGCTGTGCAGATAAGAGCAGCTCACAAATGAGGGTGAGAACAGTATCATTTTCGATTAACCACGTAAGTCCGCCCGTTTTCCACATGACACGCGAAACAAATGCCTGGGGCTGATGGCATGCACCTGCGGTCTCAGCTGCTTAGGCAACTGAGCGGGGCCACTTGAGCCCAGGAGTTTGATGTTTTAGAAATCTCATCTCTAAGAGTGGCACTGAGTGCATGCCTCTAATCCCAGCACTGATTAGGCTGAGGCAGAAAGAGCCATAAATCCCAGGCCAGCAGGAAAGAAAGTCTTCTTAAAGTGTGTGTTGTTGTTTTGTTTTCTAATATAAATAAACAAATTGGAGTTTGGGTTGTAGTTCACAGTACTATCTGCCAGCAAGTCACTTGGGAGGTGAAGGGAAGAGAATCAAAAGTTCAAGGTTACCCCACAATTACATAGCAAATTAAGACCACCCTGGGCTACGCAAGCTCCTGAGTGGAAGAGGGGAGGAAGAAAGGGGGTGGGGGGAGAAAGGGGATGGGGGGAGAGAGGGAAAGGAAGAAAAACAAATTATCTACGTTTCAGAGATACAGATGTAGGGAGTTGAAAATGCAAAACATGGCACCTTGTAAACTATTCCCCTAACTATTAGAGGGGACTCTAAGCCCCACATGCTTGAAGGTTTGGATAGATGCTTGTCTGTAATCGGTAACACCTGCACTATTTACTGGCTAGAAGAAAATTAAGGCTTATTCATGGCAATTTCAGTTTTTCTTCCCTTTCTGACTCAGACACTGACACAGTCAATGGCAAAAAGAAATTACAGTAACCTCTGAAAAGATATGAAATTGCAGAAATGACGAGAGAGCATTAAGTTAACTCTTTAAAAATGGTTCCTAAAACAACAGAAAGCGAAAAGTTGAGATGAAACCTGCATAAGCTTTTAACATAACATTTTGCCTAATTTCTGAGATGGGTAAATTAAATGTGGATAATAAAAGTTCCCACCTGAGGAAGAAGGAAATAATGTGAATATAAAGACCAGGCAATAGGGGTCTACATCTAAATGCACATCAGGCATCATCAAAAGACATTATATACACCCACAGCACAACGTTTTGTAGGCTGAGGACAAGTTACAAGTGGTGAGGGGTCTGAGCTTGGAGGTTTCACAAAGCAAGGAGCCACATTAGGCCCAGAGCCCCTCTGTCTGCCTGCACATCAGGATGTAAAGGCCTCAGATACAGCTCTTGTGCCTGTGTGCTGCCATGCTCCCTGCCATGACGATAATGACTAAACCCCTGAAACTGTAAGCAAGGCCCAATTAGATGCTTTCTTTTTATAAGAGTTGCCATGCTCAGGGTGCCTATTCACAGCAACAGAACAGTAACTAAGACACCTTCCCTCAGGAGTCTGTCAAGGCTCCGTCTCTACATTGACTCTAACCAACAGGTCTCTCAACACTGTTCTTCCCACAGGAATCCCAAATCTCCCTCACCTGTGGCACTAATTTCAAACAGCTCATTCTCCAGCTCACCACAATGGTCTCTGGCACTCCCCTGCCATGCCTTCCCCGATCCCCAACTTTCTCCTCTCCTACTATACATGCAAAGACTCAATACTTCTTAAACTCCATGGGAACTTCTGTCCCCAATTGCCACTTTAGAGCGTGACTGGTTTGCATGTATACACATCCCTGTGTCTCAATTTAAAAAAAAAAAAAGGCTTGGTTATTTCTCTAAAAACACTGTCCAATATACCAAAATGCCAACATATTACCTCTTCATACAATCTAACTTTTCCATAATTACTTTCTCTTCTTCTGTTATAGGAGCCCGCTTGTTTGTTCCCAGCGGCTCAGCCCTGAAATAATCACACAAATTGTATTAATTATATCACTGATTGGATCATTAGCTCTAGCTTCTTATTAGCTAACTTTTACATCTTAATTTAACCCATTTCTATTAATCTGTATATTGCCACATGGCTGTGGCTTACTGGGTAAAGGTCCATTCGGCCTCTGTCTCTGGCAGAGATACATGGCTTCTCCTGACTCTGCCTCCTTTCTCCCAGCATTCAGTTTAGTTTTCCCCACCTACCTCTGTTCTACCCTAGCACAGGCTCAAGACAGTTTCTTTATTAACCAATGGTATTCATAGCATACAGAGGGGAATCCCACATCACTCCACCACATCAGAAAAGAATATGGGGCTCAGCAGTGGCATTTCCTAGTAGACTTCACACCCAAAATCCTAACAGGTATCCTACAGGTATCAATCCTACTTGGCACACACGGCTCATTTCCAAACCTGACTGATCCAGGTATGAAAAAAACGTCTCCCTCAAGGCTGAAAATTGTAATAAAATCCAGGAAATCACTCAAAGGGCTAAAAAGAAACCTGGCAGCTTTGGTGAGCTAATTCGCAGTGGCCCCTCTTAAATTTACCAATTTAGGTCCTAAGCGGGGAGCAGGAAAGGGCTAGCCACTGTATCCCCCCAGCCTTTTTCGGATAGTACAAACGTTCAGAAGCAGGAGGATGACCTTCAAGCCTTCAAAAAGACCTCTTTAAATTGGCCTTCAAGGTCTTTAACAACAGAGGAAAACTCAAAACAACGAAAGTGAAAAGGGGATCAGGCAAAATAGCAAGTGCCGTCCAGGACATCCAGATGAACTCTTTCTGTGACAACAGAGAGCTGCTGGGGCCCTTCTACAGCATGGTAAAGAGGGACAATGAGCCAGCAGCTACCTAAACTCTTGCACTCTAAGACCTTGCCCAAGGTGCAAGCAACATCAGCAGGTAGATGGAATGGAGATGGCTCTCAAAGTCATGAGAGGGAAATATTTGCAAGCCTAATATGAGTTCATGTTATGGTGACCCCTTTTGGCCTTTGTAGCCTGGGATGGGGGTGTGGATTAGCCACACCTTTCTAACTATCTAGTTTCTTCTCTAAATTGCCAAACTTGTACCACACAGCAGCTCTGAGATAGCTTGCAACAACAGGGTTGACTTCCTTAAGTTAGGGCTAAACTTAGAGACACCTCCTCCTCTCTGAGATCAGAGACCCTTCCCCATCTAAACTCAGAGGACCTCCCCCTCCTTTCTAAATATAAAGGTAAGGAACTTCCTTTCTTCTGTGGGTTGCTATAGATCTATACCAGGTTCCTCCAGGTGCCACTGGCTGAAGGCATTTCATCTGAAATCCATATCAAGGCATCCCTCAGATGAACCTTGACTGACTCTTTACACTTGAGACATTGTCCACAAGAGGCCTGACAAAAAAGAAAAACCTGAGTATCCCAACAGTATTGTTAGAAAATTCAGATCTGCCTTGAACCAGACCAATAATGATTCACTGCAACAACATTTTTCAGGTAGGGCTGACTGAACTAAAAAGGGTACACTATGTGACACCCCACAGCTCCCAATGCCACTAGGATGAAGAGGTGTTAGAAAGACGAAGATTGAGGTAGGATTTTAAATTTGTTTTTAATTAATGGGGAGGTTCTTTTGGGAGAGATGCTGCAGTGGTGAGGAGTGGATACGGAAAGACCGGGAGATGAACAGGATTGGGGTGCATGATGTAAAACTACCAGGGAATCAATAAAGCATTATATTATAAAAAAAAAGGAAGAAAGAAAGAAAGAAAGAAAGAAAGAAAGAAAGAAAGAAAGAAAGAAAGAAAAAGAAAAATCAAATCTTTCCAACTGCTTCCAAGTCCTACAAATTCAACTCTTTTGAGATAAACAGTACCTCAGCTATCCATGCCAGTGTCTTCCCAAGCATTAAAGTTTGTGTTCAGAGAATCACTGACAGGGCCAGTGTAGAGTATGAATGAGTGCCAGTCAGAACTCAGCACAAAAGATGCCTGCTTTCCAGACACTATAAAGAACAACAGTTGCCGGGCAGCGGTGGCACACGCTTTTAATCTCAGCACTTGGGAGGCAGAGGCAGGTGAATCCCTGTGAGTTCAAGGCCAGCCTGGTCTACAAGAGCTAGTTCCAGGACAGCTAGGACTGTTACACAGGGAAACCCTATCTCAAAAAAACAAAAACAACAAAAAAAATAATAATAATAAAGAACAACAGTTACCCAACTTCACAGCACTTTTTATTTTATTGTTACTTTTAATAAATTTCAGAGCCTGACCTGTCAGAAAAAGACAAACAGGTCTGTTGGTCAGTACTTATATTACTCTACTGTAGATTCTTCTCTGCATAAGCTTTTGCCCTAGTGACTCAAAATGGACACAGAAATAATCTATGGGGGGCAAATCTAGATAGATAGCAACCGAATTGTGAGAAGTAAAATATAAATCAAGTTATCTTTCTAGTTTGAGCATATTATTAGGTCCTTTGTCAGGAATGTGGGCAAATAAGAATCTCATTAAATATTTGCTGACCTATTCGCCCCTAATGTTTAAATCTGAAGGCAATGTTTAGGACGCTTTGTCCTGGAGCAAAGGGTATCTGATCCAGCCTTTTCTTTCAACTGTAATAGAGTCTAAAAATGATAATGACTTCATTTTCAACAGCACTGTGTATCTTACGATTCTGAGAGTAAAATGAGCAATTTAGCAGAACTAATGAAAATGAGTAAGAAAAATAAGAGGAGGAAATAAATAATGAAAGAATTAGCTTCAATTTAATGTACTATTTGCTTTTGGAAAGTCAAACACTAGTTTGGTACATCTCTCACCTACTCAGTAAATTTATATCATTTATTTTTTTCGTAATCCCAAAGAGATAGGGAAGAGTGGGGCAGGAACCCCTCTTTGTCCCAAGCATTCAGTATTCCTTTTTTTTCTTATTTTTTTATTTTTTTTAATTTATTTATTTATTAAGGATTTCTGCCTCCTCCCCGCCACCACCTCCCATTTCCCTCCCCCTCCCCCATCAAGTCCCTCTCCCTCATCAGCTTGAAGAGTAATCAGGGTTCCCTGACCTGTGGGAAGTCCAAGGACCGCCCACCTCCATCCAGGTTTAGTAAGTTGAGCAGCATTCAGTGTTCCTAAAAGAATCTAGGAACGGTAATAAGCAACCAAATCAAGTGATACATTTCATTTTTTTCAATATCTACAAATACGTTCTCTAAAAATTGAGCTTGTGATAACCAACTGTCTTATGTCAACTTGACACAGGCTAAAGTCATCTGAGAGGAGGAAGCCTCACCTAAGAAAATGCCTTCATGAGATAGAGTTATAGGCAGGACGGTAGGGCATTTGCTTAATTGGCAACTAATGAGGAAGGGCCCAGCCTACATTGGGTGGTGTCACCCCTGGGCTGGTGGTCTTGGATTCTATAAGAAAGCAGGCTGAAGAGCAAGCCAGTAAGCAGCACTCCCCATGACCTCTGAACCAGCTCCTGCCTCCAGGTTCCTACCCAGCTAGAGTTCCGGCTCTCGTGGCTTTCGATGATGAACTGTTGTATCAAAGTGTAAGGGAAATAAACTGTTTCCTCCCCAAGTTGCTTTGGTCATGGTGTTTCAGCACAGCTATAGTAACTCTAACTAAGATAATTGTCATTTATTAAATGCTCTAATTTTTTTTTTTTTTTTGGTTTTTCGAGACAGGGTTTCTCTGTGGCTTTGGAGCCTGTCCTGGAACTAGCTCTTGTAGACCAGGCTGGTCTCGAACTCACAGAGATCCACCTGCCTCTGCCTCCCAAGTGCTGGGATTAAAGGCGTGCGCCACTACCGCCCGGCTAAATGCTCTGATTTTTCACTTAATCCTTTCTAAACACTTTCTTAAACAGAAAACAGCTGCCACACTCCATGGTGCGACCCTGATGAAGCACTAACATCCTGAGCTACTGGCGTCTGTAGGGTGACTGGCATTTTTACTGATGTGCCTGGTCTTCCTGCTTCCCTTTACAGTTGATGCTGTCGGTGTGCACACCCTGCTTTACACTGCCTGCCCTGTCCTGAAGGCTGACTTTGCTTTCCGACCTCCAGCTAGCGAGCTGGAGTCTCCCCATCCTGAATCACCCTCTTCCCCAAAACCTGGCACTGTACTGTCTCCAGCAGTGTCTCATCAAACTTACAGACTAGTAACTGAAAGGAGGTATACAGGGTTAATTAGTGTCCTTGCCTTTCCTTTTTCATTTTTAATTTTTAACGATGAGTAGGTTAAGCATCTTTTCATGGTGTTTAAGAACTATTTGTATTTTACTTTCTGTGAACAGTCTACCTAAAAACCTTTGTCATTTGTTCATTTAATTAATTTGTTTGCTAATACAGGGTCTTGTAATATAAGCCAGACTGGCCCAAATTCATTATGTAGGCCAAACTGGGCTCAAAATCACAGTAATCCTCCTACCTCAGCCTCCAGAATACTGGAGCAATACTCAAGTTATTCAAACCCATCAATGTATCCAAAATTAGTTCTCAAAGAGGAAGGTTACACACCCCTGCACTATCACCGCACACCTGTGCCCAGGGTCCTCTGTCCTGCTCTGGCTCTGGTAGGTTTTGCCCTATAGGAATGCTTCATTTTTATACAACCTAACTTAATAGTCTTTGCTGGGGTAGTTTCTACACTATGGGTCATATTTTAAAATACTTTCCCCACTCTGACATTATAAAAGAGTTTGAGTGTGATTTGTTTCTGTTTTACATTGAACTTTTTGACACCTGCAGACTTACCCTGCTATATAGAATAGCATGCAATCCTAATGGCACCATTCTTCCCCAAATGGCACCTTCACCTGGGCCAATCCCAACAACCAGAAATGATCTGAGGTTTTGCTTTGAGATTTTTTTGCTCTAAATCTCTGATGCTGAGACTTTGGAGATAAACTAAGATTAAGAACAGTTTAGACTGAACAAGCTCCCTTCTATTTTCTTAAATGGTAAGGAGTTATTCTGCTAGGACTAACACACAGTAAACATCAGTGGATGTTCCTAGGAAAAATCATGAACTTCATTTACTACAGTCTCAGAATCTGCTAGAGGATCACGGTGAGAAAATGTCTACGTCCCAAGAGCAATACCTCCTTGTTCTCCTCCATGGCGGGACTTTCTTGTTATAATCAAAGTCCTTCAGTCTGGTTAGTATTTAGGCTCCCAGTGCAGGGAGTGAAAATTTAATCCCAGGTAAGCTCTTCATATATTCGTCACTGTGGGAAATGATTTGGGGTTTATAAAATCAAGCATAAATCCACCCAATGAACCAGAAATTCTACTCCTAGGTATTTCACTCAAGAGACGTGAAACTATTTAACATAAAGACTTGCATATCAAAACTCTGGGAGACTTTTTTTTTTCAAGACAGGGTTTCTTTGTGTAGCCTTGGCTCTCTTGAAATTCCCTTGGTAGACCAGGCTGGCCTCGAACTCACAGAAGTCCTCTTGCCTCTGCCTCTCAAGTGCTAGGATTAAAGGTGTGCACCACCACCGCCTGGGTCTGGAAGTTTTATAACATCCCCAAACTGAACCTAAAATACATTCCCGTCAGTAGAACTACTAGACAGAGATTGTGCTATGGTCATGTGACAGAATACAGCTGCCTTTCTCTCCAGCTCCTCCCTCCCATCCATGGCTGATCCTCAGTCTCCTTCTAATTCAACAGACGCCTTTGCCTTTCACCTGGTCTTGGAGAAAGCCATCCATTTGTCTTCCAATCCCATCTAATTTGCCAGAACTATCTTCCATAGCATGGATAAACCAACATTCTCCTTGCTATTTAAACTGCTTGCTCCCTCAAGCACCTTAACCAAAGGTGCCAAAACTTCTGGTGACTAGAGCAACAAACAAAGTCTATTATAAGAGGCCAAAGACCAAAAGCAGAATCCCCCATCTTCAGATACAGGCAGGTATCCCGTGGATAACAACCAGTCATGGTCTATCAAGCTGCAGTGAGACCAGGCACCCCCTCCTCCACCAGAGTTGGATGAGGCAATCCAGCATGAGGAATGGGTCCCAAAAGTGGCAACAGAGTCAGAGACATCCCCTGCACTCATTGTTAGGAGTCCCAGAAAATGACCAAGTTACACAACTGTAACATATATTCCCCCCATGGAGACTTCCAGTTCAGTCTCTGTGAGCCCCTATGAGCGCAGGTTAGTTGACTGTGTGGGTGACCTTGACACCACTAGGTCCATCCTCCCCTCTTCCACACGATTCCCCGTGCCTGTGAGTCTGTGCATCTGTTTCATCAGTTGCTGGGTCTCTGATGACAGCTGGGCTAAGCACCAATCTATGAGTATAGCAGAATATCATTACGAATCATTTCATTGGCTTTTTTTTCCCCTGCCATTCATGATTGGTTCTACACTAGGTCTCTGGGGTATCTTACCCCTTCAAGGTCCTGGCCATCAGCGGGGAGCTCCCTCTCAAAGTATGGGTCTCCAACTGTGCCAATCATCAATTGGTCACTCCAATTTCTATGCCATCTTTACCCCAGTACATGTGTAGGCAGGACAAACTGTAAGTCGAAGGGTGTGTGGCTGGGTTGGTTCCCAGTCCTTCCTCTGAAAATCTTGCCTGGGTATAGGAGATGGCTGGTTCAGACTCCATTATCTCTTATCTTTAGCCATCAGGAAAATGCAAATCAAAATGACAATGAAACTGTATCTTACTCCTGTCCAAGTAGCTTAGATCAAGAATACAAGTGACAGCTCATGCTGGAGAGGATGCAGAGTAAGGGGAACACTCTTCCACTGCTAGTGGTGTGCATGCTTATACAGCCACTTTGGAAATTAATATGGCAGTTTCCCAGAAAACTGGGAATTGATCTACCTCAAGACCCAGTTGTACCACTCCTGGGTATATACCCAAAGGACAGTCTACCATATCAGAAGGACACTTGCACAACTATGTTCATAGCAGCTTTATTCAATTTGTAATAGCCAGAAACTGGAACAACCTAGATGTCCCTCAACCAAAGAATGGATAAAGAAAATGTGATACATTTATACAATGGAGTAGTACAGCTGTTAATAACATCAGGAAATTGTCAGATAAATGGATGGAACTAGAAAAGACATGCCAGCATTCAGGGAGACAGAGGCAGGCGAACCTCTGTGAGTTCGAGGCCAGCCTAGTCTACAGAGTGAGTTCCAGGATAGCCAGAGATACACAGGAAAGAGAGAGAGAGGAGAGAGAGGAGAGAGAGAGAGAGAGAGAGAGAGAGAGAGAGAGAGAGAGAGAGAGAAGGGAGAGAAG
>NW_004949096.1:25661191-25666078 GCF_000317375.1 Microtus ochrogaster
GTTATCCTGGGTGAAGTAACCCAGTCCCAGAAAGACAAACATGGTCGGTACTCATAAGTGAACATTAGCTGTAAAGTAAAGGAGAACCATGCTACAACCCACAGACCCAGAGAAAACAAATAACAAGGAGGGCTCACAGTGGGCAGTGTGAGTCTCCCTGTGAAGGGGAAACAGAACAGACATTGCCAGTGGAGAAGTGGACCTGAGAGGGAAATGGGCATGGGAACAGGAGGGATGAGGTGGAGGAGGGTGGAGGGATAGAGTACTGGGAGAGACGACTGGAATCTGGGAGCATCTCTGGGATGAACTAGAATCTAGAGCAATGGAAACCCAGGAATCTGTGAGGCTGAGAGTCTAGCTGAGTCTAGCTAAGACTCCTCCCAGGAGATCTAATTCCTTCAGACCTAATGCTGCACTGACGCCAGCAGAGTCAAGATCTTCCTACGATGTCAATAGTGTTCTCACGTACACCCCTTCATTTAAGCTCCATCTTATGTCTTAAAAAACAGTATCCTCCATGCACAGCTTTCCTGTGTATGTGTGGTGTAATCGTACCTACTTAAAATCCAGCAGAACATCACCTGCTTTCTAAGAGATTCCCACAAGCACCCGCATGGCAGCTCACAATTGTCTATAACTCCAGTTCTAGGGGAACCAACACCCTCACAGACTATACACAGGCAAAACATCAGCGTACATTAAATAAATAAAATCTTCTTAAAAGATTAAAAAAAGAGAGATTTAAAAAAAAGAAGTAGGTGTAGAAGCATATAACCCAGTATCGCACTCCTGAGTTGTAACTGAAGGGCTTCACATGAGCATACCACGGAGATGGTTTCACAATGATGTTCTTGGTCACAATAGCCAGGCAAAGGACCAATTGAGAGGAACACCAACAGGTGAATGACTAAAGAAAATATGGTACAACTACATAACAGAATTTTATTCATCCCATTAAGAAAAATGAAACCAAGATATTTACAGGGGAAAATGGATAGAACTGAAGATCATTAAGTAAAATAACCCAAACTCAAAATAAGCAAATACTGCACGGTCTCTCTTATTGGTGGGCTACAGATCTAAGGTTGAGAAGGGGTATTCTGAACTGGGGGGAAGAGAGTTAGGGGAAGGGAAAAGGACAGAGTAGTGGAACACAGGAGACAAGAGAACTGAAGGGGAGAGGTAGGAGACCAACAAGAGGTGGGCAGAGGGAGCTGAGTGGGCCTTAAAAGAGGGAGATGAATAAGTCAAGCTAAATGATACATATGTATGAAAACACAATAAGGAAACCCATCACTTTTGTATGTGAACAATAGAAAATATAAATTGTTTTTACAAAATAATAAATGTCTGACAATCAGCTTTGGCCTTTTTCTTTTTATGTGATATTCCTTATATTTCTGTGAATTATCTAATTTACTAATAATGCAAACAAATATATATTCACAATATACATTCACAAAACCACAATGCTAGACACCAAACTCAAGGGAGCTTTTTCAACATGGGGTAGGTGATGGTTTTGGATATATAACTCAGGGAAAATCAAATCAGTAGATAGATGGAATTTTTTTCACGTCTGTGAGTGTGATGCTGAATTCTAAAACCCTGAAAATTGCGATGGACACAACCTTAAACCACAGCAGCAAACGCGCCACCCTTCTCAGGTTGTTATGGCAACTGGACTACTTGGGCTGAGAAGAGGGATTGGATCTTTTTGTCTGAGAGAGATTCTGTTGCTGGCTGCCATTAGAAATATTAAAAAATGTTTACATATACGTCTCAGAATATGACGAGGCCCCCAGATTCCCTCCTTCCTCGTTAACAAGTCCATGGTGCTGTAATTGTTCAGGTACTGGCTTAGGAAGCCATACTGTTGACACATCACGGGTGTAATTTCCCATTTCTAGGAGTCACAATCTGACAAGAAAGGGAAACAATCGATGACTCCACCAGCTGTGACCTAAACCCCACAGTGAGCACATGACAAGGGAGCCCTAACGGTGCGAGAGCAGTGGTAACAACCAGTGTCTCATGGTCTAATTAAGGCCAACTACCCAGGGCTGGTGAGGCTAAGGAGTTTAGGGAACTTACTACCACTGCTTTACTAGAGCAGTATAACTCCTAACTGTACTTTAAAACTTACCCTTATACCTGCAGGTAGGTGTAGCTCTTACCTCAAATCAAAAAGAAGCACCTCTTTGCAGCAGAGACCATTATAGAAAACCACAGCCAGCCGAAGTGTGGAGATGAACTGATGGTTGGATGCCCAGCCCCAGCGGGTACATTTACAGCACACCACACCTAAGGCTCAGCGGCCATAGCGGGAAAGGGAGCAGAAGGACTGTGAAAGCCAGAGAACGAAGACGTCTGCTGATTTCTTAATGCACCACAGACTCAGAGAGATGCTTTAAAAACATAAAGTCCAGCGTTCGGGAACAGAGCAGATGCACCTTTGTGAGTCTGAGGCCAGCAGGGAGGACAAAGCAAATTCCAGGACAGGGAGGGCTACACAGAGAAATCCTGTTTTAAAAACAACAACAACAACAACAAAACGTATTAAATTCCTCAGTCCCCCCAGCTAGAAGCCTTGCTGTACCCCCCTTTCACTACATGCCCTCCTAATTGTGATTGTTTCCACTCACTCATGATCTCATGACACAAAAGTGGCTGTTTCTCTCTTCTACCCAAGCCATCCCTAATGGCTTTATGTAATACCACCTAATCTTGGGGCTAATCTCTCTCACCTACTGTTCAAATCATTCCCAAAGTGTATTAAATGAAAAGTGCCTCACTCCTGAAGGATCACCAATGTTGCTCTAAGGTCTGCACCTACAGGAATCGTGGTCCTGTGTCCTCAAGCCACAGAACATCTTACACACGCATATGTTAAATAATGTCAATCACATTAAACATGTTGAATTCTTCAAGCATTTTTAAATGATGAACATTTCCAAGTCCCCTCTTAGAGTTTGCTGAAATAAATGTGTGGTACATTACCAATAGTTATGCTACCATGTAATAGCACAGCAGACTGTCACTCCTACTTATCGACCCTTTCCCATCTTTCCCATCTTACCCTGCTCTCCCAGCCTGCTACCATTCTACTCTCCACTTCTGGGGTCCTCATAGGTAAGGTCACCTAATAGTTGTCTGCGTGTGGATTATCTCATTTTACATAATAATCTTAGTTCCAGCCATGTTGCCACAAACAACAGAATTTCGTTCTTTTTTTACAGCTAAATATTTGCCCATTTGGCATATGTACAGTGATTTAATATGCTTAGAAACAGATCCATCATCTAGACAGTGACTAAATCAAAAACTATTAAATTTTTCTATGAAACCTCTGTTTTGAGACTGATCAATTGCCAGGCTTTCTATAGCATCCCATTTATATTTAAAAAAAAAAAAAGGCCTTTGCCGATTACCTTCAAAACTCATTCTTAAAATTGTTTGAAACCACCAATTACAATTTAGCTCAAAATATTTATCCACATAAAAATCCTTATGAAACAGTGTGATGATTTAGTTGATACTAACTGCACCAAGTTTGGGCCTTCCTAATGTAGTGCTGCAGAGAACAGGTTGTGCACCCACATGAGAAAGGACGAGCCCAGCATGCACGCTATGAAATGTGGGAAAGAACTACATCTTCTCCACGTTCTGCTGTAATAATGACAACTGCAGATCCTATTGAGCACTTGCCCCACACATGATAGCCATACCCTGTGCTTTCCACGGGTCACTAAGAGTAGTGTGAAAAGCACACGACCTTGTGACACAGTTCTATTTCAAAGACTCTTTGAGACCAGAGGTTCAAGTGGGACAAAGACTCAAACAACAACAACAGCAACAAAAAATTCTCTAAAATAAAGCAGCAAACCTTTGTGAGGCCTACTCACAGGGTGTGTGTGTGGGTGTGTGGGGGTGTGTGTGCATGGTGTGTGCATGTGTGTATGTGTATGGGGTGTGTGTCTCTGTGTGTGCATGGTGTGTGCGTATGTGTGCATGGTGTGTGTGTGTGTGTGTGTGTGTGTGTGTGTGTGTGTGTGTGTGTGTGAAGAGATTCCCTATTCCCTATAGACTAGATACATAAACCTGAGAAAATAAAATTCAGAGTCCACTCAAACAGCCTGGTACAGAGAGCGGTTCCTGGGTGATAAATGGGCAGGGTCCCAGCACCAGAGGCCAGGAGTGACCTCGCTGTAAATGAATATCTAGAGAGTATTCTGGGGGCTGTGACAAATCTACAAATCTCAAGGACCTGGCAATCAAGATGCAAAGTGCATGCTGTGGCTGGGGTCACAGTGGTCCTAAGAACATGTCACTACTGGAGCAGAGACCTTACTATTTTTAAGGCTATGCTCAGGCCACAGCGCAGTTCTGGGACCTGGAACATAACCCTTCATAAATTTGGGTAACCAATGTCTTCTGGCGCGTATCCATTCTGTATATGAGGCTGTAAAATCAGAGCTTCCTGAAGTGAGGTCTGGAGACCTCTGCCGGTTGTCTGCAGATCACTGAAGGGAAAGGTTAAAGACAGGTCAAAGTCTGAGGTAGTGAAACAATACATAGTGACAGGGGAATGCCACAAGAAGTTTAGAAGTGTTTCTGGAATCTACAATTGGAGATAAAATACTCTCGATTTATTCAGATACGATTAACAGGAGGAAAGCAATTGTTTCCTAACGCTCAACTTTACGATAAGGATCACATCTCCTTACAGCACCATGTTCACTTTTTAAATGTTTAATAAAATTTAGCTAGAGTCGCGGCGCCGGCAGAGCAGCGGCGCAGTCGCGGCGCCGGCGGAGGAGCGACACAGCGCTGCAATCAAAAATAGGCTCTGGGGGACCGGCGGCGACAGAAGCAAGCGGCGGGGAC
>NW_004949096.1:25677204-25678484 GCF_000317375.1 Microtus ochrogaster
AAAAAAAATAAAATTTAGCTAAATGAACGCCTAGCTCCGTAGTTACAGCCCTTGCCAAACAAGTGTGAAGCCAGAGTTTGCATTCTAAGATCCCACACGATGTGAGGTGGTTGTGGCTGCTACCTGTAACTCCATCACTTGAAATAAGGATTTCCCAGAGTGATGATCAGGCTAGCTAGACCAGCAATACTGTCAAGCTCGGGGTTCAGCTGATAGACCATGCCTCCGTGAGTAAGGTGAGGAATGGGCCAGGAAACATCAAGTAGCAACTTTGGGCCTACATATGCACACGCATACAAATTCATGTGCACCCATACACATGTGTGCCACACACAGGCAAACACACACACACGCACCCACACACATGAGAAAGAAAAAGATCTTTATATAGCATTTTAAAATACACTGGTATTTGAGAGACCATGAAGGAACAGAATATATGATTCTGAAAAGTTGTTTTTTTTTAAAAAAAAAAAAAAGTACCCCTGTTTTTTAAATTTAAAACTTAGAAAACAGGAAGAAAACCATCCCTTCTCTTTAAAGTCAACTCTCAACACCATGCTCAGGTCATCTGGGATCCCACTGGACAGAATGTTGCTCACGCTGGAGAGGAGGTGCTGCTCTTTCATGAGAACGAGAGTCTGGTGCATCAAAAATCTCCCCACTCCCAGAAAGGAATGGAAGGAGCCCACGGGTCGCTGGAGCCATTGTCTTGATCATACCACAGCCCAACATCTTCCTAGATGGGAAGAGAACTAGAGACAGCAGAGAAAGTAAAAGTAGCTTTCTATAAACAAGATCAATACCAGGTATGCTTTAATAGTCAACTTGACAAGATTTAGAATCACCATGGAAACAAACCTCTGAGAGTGTGTGTAAGGAATAAACTAAATTAGGTTAACCAGGGTAGGAAGACCCACCCTAAGTGTAAGTGATTCCATTGCATGGGCACGAGTCCCACCGTGTGTGGAAAGGAGGCAGGCTCTTTTGGGTTGGGAGCAATCTAGGTCAATATTTTTCTTCTAATTCAGTGTATATCTGGGCTATTGGGAGACCATGATTGGAAACAGAATAGGAACTTAGACCTAAAGTCTGCAATCTATCACTGCTCCCTGAGCAGCCAATTAATCACATAAACTTCCCCAATAGGACAAATGCCTTCCTGATGCTGACTGTACATTGTATATGTAATATATCTAATATATATATATTATATATAATTACAGATCACTTGGAGGAAAGCAGCATTCTGGCTCATCTTTCTGTTTTAACTTAACTAT
>NW_004949096.1:25678584-25701043 GCF_000317375.1 Microtus ochrogaster
ATATATATATATATATATACACACATATACATATAAAATGGTCATGGTGCTACCTCCTGGCACATGCATAAGTAATCATCACATACAACCTTATTTAACAAGAGATAAGGCATGACAGAGATCATATAAAAATGCTACACAGAGTTAGTAAGCATTCACACCATAACAACAGAGTTGAGGACCTTAGCAATGTATTACCGAGGATTTATGAGCACCTTGCAAGAGGGGCATCCCATAACGAGAAGCCCGCAGCATTGGCTTTAAGCCCAGGTGGACACAGAAGAAAAACAATTTCCGCCCGTGTTCTTTTAATGGTTCCCCATATTTCACCTTCTTATTTCCCATTCATCCAGCCACTTAAGGAGATGAAATGAGATGAGAGGAAGAATCTGAATGAGAATAAACGTCAGCAAAGGAGGAGTAGCACACAGCTTGCTCAAGCCTCATGCCCCTGCATTCCCAGAAAAGATAAGCAGACAATCAAACACTATCTAATTAGGTGTTCACAGGTGTAGGAAGTGAGATTGACAGAAGAGCACTAGACACGAGAAAGGTATGTGGTGCCTCGTCTCTGGTCCTCATGAATACCAGAATGTGCCAGGTCCCCTAGAGCTGGAATTACAGGTAGTTGTGAGCTGTCCAACATGGGTGCTCAGGTCCCCCGTAAGAGCAACGCATACTCCTAGCCACTGAACCATCTCTCCGTGCCCCAAAAATTCAATTCTTTTTAGTATTATGGCATCTGTGTTAAGCGGGGAAGGGTTCAAGAAAGTCCTAGAGACACTTTCTCTTGTACACTCATACTACAAATTAGCATGAAAGATACCATGAAATCAAAATTACTTCTTTCCCATATGTAGTTATTTTGGTCAGGATTTAAGTTTCTAACGCTTGACAACTAAGTTTGAGTGTACACTTCGGATTCTCACTTGAGAAACGCTATGAAAAGAGATAGCTCTGAGAAACAAGGAATTTCTAGGAGAGTGGCTAGTGGGTGACCACAGAGACCATCTGAAAAGGGTTCGGGAAGTTTTAAACTATACGTAGTTGAGCAGAAAGAAATGAAATTTCCTTTAAAGTATTTCAATAAAGAGAAAAATACCAGCAGCTACTGAATCAGGACAGTGGGTCCATAGGGAGCTGATGTATTTCCTTTCACCTTTGTCCAATTTTGAAGTCTTCAACAATTAACATGTGTCAAAACGCCCTAGTGGCTAGTCACAGTCCTAAAGGGCTTCAGTGAGAGTGGGTGAAAGGCCGTGGTCAGATTTAACAACCAAAGTACAAAAAATATGAAACTGGCATTTTATATATATACTTTATATAGCTGATCAGAAATTCATGTGGTTTAAGAAAACTGGTAGATCATTTATTGTATACCAAGTGATTTGTAATGCTTTATTCCGAAGCAAAAACACGCATGTGCCCGAAAGATGTATAAAAACAAATGCAATACATCTTTTATTAAGGAAAGAACAGCCTTTCCCTGCCACCACTTTTAAAACTCCCAGGATATGTTTTCCACCTAAGACCTCTGAAAAGTTCTCTTTCACTGGAGAAAACTACATGACAACCACACAGCTGGACAGAACCTCTGCAATCCTGCAGGGCAAAGGCAGAAAATGTTTCCAGCATTAGGGATGCCATCCATAAGACATCCGGGAACTGCATTCCAGCTACCTCTTGTTAAGCTAAGCTCTCTCTTCTTCCTTCCAAAATACGTCATTTAACTGTCTGTCAAAATAACTTGCCTGGTCTACCTGATCACACCACAGAGCTGCAGCCTCCCCTGGATTCCCTCCTCAGTGGCAAGCTGTTCAGAGAGCACCCAGTGAACAGCACACGCCCCTCTGCTCCTTCTCTCATCCTGCGGGGCGCTCTGCTGGCCATCAGGAGGAGTAATTAGCAGGTTCATTATGTATGAAAGCAGCATCACACCACTTGGCAGTCTGGTTTGAGCGATCCCATCAGCGCTTCATTCATGTTCGGTGTCTGGGATACGATAAAGCTGCTCTTCCTTTCGGATTTTCCCCTCACCACTCAGAAACCACTAGAGCAACGTGTTAACAGAAGCACCGGGGAGAGAGGAAATTCTTCACCTCTGCAGACAGGAGGCTGAGGACGGAAAGTTGTCCGGGAGAAAGCCAAGGGAAGCAGAAGGTGCTACGGAACATCCGCGCTTCTGAAAAACACACCAGCGTTAAAGCAGCGTGACTTGGGGACGTTTGCAATTCTAAATTACAGGTGAGCACAACTTTTCCAGTGCATGAACCATCTGCAGGAGTAAGCAAGGTTGCTCACGGCCGAGAGAGCCAAGAATTTTTAATAAGTTCTGAGCACTGTGGTCAGATCAACTGCTGTTATTTGATAAAGGCAAAATTCACCCTTTGATTTCCATAATCCTATCCAAATGGAGTCTGCCTTGCTGTGAGCTGTCCTAACTAACAGCACAGGATTAGTGGGCCTCGGAGATGCTGCAAGAAATAAGACACATGGGTGAAAGAGATCACCACAGCACAGTCGACGAGGCATTTGGAGTATGAGAGCTTACCACTCCTTACTGAGCTTCAGCCAACTGCTACCAGGTAAGATTCGATTTAATAACATTAATTCATAGCTTGGCTGCTGGAATGAACCCTACTACTGCAGTGGGTGAGCCAGGAGGTCTGAATTGCATGTGGTTCTCCATTTCTTAGGCTTTATGCTGATTGGAACCTTCTGAGGTAAACACCTGTTTCTACTTAGTCTGCATGCTAGTCACTCACAACTAGACAATCAAGTGGCTTGCAGATCCCATTCATTTTTCACTGAATGGTCCCATCATTTTCTTCATGTTTTTAGAATTATAATTTTATTTAGTAACTTGAAAGCCTGAGAGGAGTCCAGAATGCTGCCTAGGAGGCACCCGCAGAAGGTGTCACCAAGCTTGCCTGGGGAAAGGAGGGATTCACAGGCATGGTTAGCAACACTGCTGTCCAGGTTTTTCAAAGGCTCACAGGCTGATTTTAATTCTTAGCACACCAAAAACCCTAAACTGTGATGTCACTCATTCACACTGATGTAGACAATCTCTGGTGGGGTGAATTTATCCCAAAGATAGCAGGATATTTTAGAGCAGAACAAATGACATTTAAGAACAGAACAAAAAGAAGTCTGGCACATTAAATCTTCCGAATTTTCCATCTAGGCTAGTGGCCCAAACTAAAAAATGCAAAGGACTAGCAAAGCCATGGAGAATGTTAAGGGTACAGGGTCTTGGAGAGACTGCCCATGCAGCATGAGGCTTCCACGGAGACTCTGGGTGTAGAGAGCACAGAAAGGGATCAATCCACAGCTTCCTTCACCTGATGCCATCTTAATTCCTTCCCGCAAACATCACGGCTGTGAAGTAACTGTGCTAAGTTCAACTGAAAAGTCAGGTTCAAAAGTCTCACAAAATGCCGTCCAACACTCCTATTTCTATTAGCTTGGCTGGGTGGGGATAAGAAAAACAACAAATGCATACCACACCTAACTAAAGAAATTCACTAATCCAAGAAAAACCATCAAAGTTGTTACTCTGAAAACAAACATGAGCACCAGGGAGCTCCTGAGCAGACAGGGCCACTAGCCTGGCCTATCCAGGGCCTGAGTTCCATCCCCAGCACAAAGTAATAGCAAGGAAGAAAACTCTTCCATTTCATTCAAGTCTTGGTTTTCAGTTATTAATTAAGATAGTGGGACACCCGACTCCTCTGACTCTTTTAAAGACATTGCATACAATACCTTAAATGTCACATATCTTTTGCATTCGAAGTCATTATAGACTCTCACTTGTCATTTTCCAGTAACAAAGGCAAGCCGTGGTTCCAATACAGACAGCAACTTGACTGTCATTTACATAACAGCCTAACTAAAGTGCTGGCTTTTTGCTTTTCCCCCTAACAGCCGAGACTCATTGAATCCTTAAAGGTTCTTTTCATCCATTTCCACCTTATTTTATAGACTGACATGCTTCAAGAAAATGCATTTTAAGTGAAAAATACCAAATAATATTTCAAATCATAATTTAAAATTTTAATTACCTAGAGAAAAAAATTTACAACACTGTGCAGGATGGAAGGGGATGGAAGATAATGTCCCTGTATTTTATTTACTCACTGTTATGAGGAAGATTCACGTACCACTTCTCAGGGACTTTGCTTCCTTCCATAGCTTATCCTTCAGTGACAATGGATGGACAGACAGACACCAAATACCAACTCTTAAGTTAGTCTCTGACAGCATCAGTCCCAGTGAGCCTTCACTTTCTCTCCTATCTATAATAACCCATTCAGAAAGCTATGTCGTCCTCAGCAACAGCTTCCAAAAAAGATGTAGGAATTCGGAACAATCGACAGTTACCAATGTACTAAAAAGATAATAGCACCATTAGCTTTAGCATATTACAGGCACAAATGGGTAGAGTTTAGTTTTTTATTATTTTATTTTATCTTTTTTTTTTTTTTTTTTTTTTTTTGAGACAGGGTTTCTCTATATAGCCCTGGCTGTCTGGAGCTCACTCTTTAGAACAGACTAGCCTCACTCAAGATCTGCCTGCCTGTGGGCATGTGCCACCACACCCAGCAGGTTTAGTTTTTCCAATTGGAGGTGTGGTGTGAGACAAACAGAGACAGAGAACAGAGACAAAGAGAGACAGAGACAGACAGAGAGAGTGGTGTGTGGGTGGGTAGGCAGGCCACACCCTACATGGAGAGTCAGAGGAAACTCTGTGGAGTTAGTTGTCTCCTCCTACCTGTATGTGGGACTGAACGCAAGATGCCAGGTTTACATGGCAAATGCCTCTGTTCACTGAGCCATCATGGCAGCCTATGTAAGGGGTTTTAGAGTTTTACCTTAAGACCGAGATTATTCATGGGAATTTTCCTTACTATCAGTAGATTTAACAATTTATGAGATTTTGAATCTTGGGGACTAGTCAATGACTACTATTGTTTCTGTGATTCAATAAGCTATGAGGTAAATGTTTTGGCTATAATATCCTTAATAGTGACATCTGTTATCCTATATCTTAGATACTGCCATTTATACCATCTAAACTCCCGTTTACAACACCCTATAAGCTTCCTGTTTAAACTATAAGAAAAATAGGTACAAAGGTCAAAATGAAGCTCTTCCACCAACTGTCCCTGATATTATACCAGTCTTTAAAAGGAAGTCATTTTACCATTTCAAAATTGGGAATATATATAAAATTCAAGTTAATATATTAGCATTTATCTTATCAAGAAGCTCTATTTTAAGTGTTTAAGTGTGTATCTGCTTAGGTACATTTCTATAACTTTAAGTTTTTAATTTTTAAAACAACTTTTCACTGTAGTATAGCGGTGAATGCAGTGTTCTGCTTAACACAATGGGTATTTCAGTAGGACTTCTACAGGAAGTGCCTTATGGTTCATTTTCTTTAAGAAGTGACTGAGTTTTAATAAAGATGTAACTTGTCATGGACATTCTCCTCCTCTTCAGCTTGTTCCTGCTGGAAGAAAATGATCTTTGGTTTGTGACATCATGGTCTATGACTGGGGACTTGGCTGATATCAAATGTGATTATACCCTTTCAGGGGTGCTAGATGCCAAAGAGCTGTGAGCATACTCATCTCAAGTCACTGAGACACCAGAAAGATCCACGCAGGGGCGGAATCAGGGAAAGTAAATGCTTCCCCGGTACCTGTCACTCTACAGTATCCACTGTGCAGGACAAAAGGACCACTTCACAGTTTACCTCACTGATCACTTGAAACATCATGGGGGTGTAAACATCACGTCACCTAATTTCACAGATGAGGATAAAATGGGATAGAAGAAATTCTGGTAAGCAATCCGGAGACATTAGTGGAGCAGGAGTGAGAAAAGACAAGACTCGGGGGCAAGACTGCTCCCAGTACAACTGACTCAGGGGCAAGACTGCTCCCAGTACAACTGACTCAGGGGCAAGACTGCTCCCAGTACAACTGGGGCATCAAGGCTGCTCAGAAAAACATGAGAAAAGCTGTCAGTAGACCTCAGATGGGAAGAACGGTGCCTCTCACCGAGAGAGTCCCAAGTATATATTCTCAGGTGGAGCCCAGGGGAATTAAGGTGGAACGTTCAAACTAGTGTGGAAGCCTGAGAGGGAGAAGGCCTAGTTAACACCCTCCTAAGAAAACAAGAATTCCTTAAGAGAGAATCTCCTTCATTAGTAAAAATACTGTGTTCCGGAACATCCTTCAACACGAATTTGCAAAAAAATATATAAAAGAAATTCAGGAATTATAAGTCAGAGCTCAACAACGGAAATGAAGACAAGAGTGTCTCTTGTCAACACATATACACACATGACCATCCTCCCTCATGTTATCATCTTTGGTTGTAACTGCAGCTAACTTCAAATGACAATGGCAGACCAGACAGTTCTTCCACAAACACAGGTGTTTAGACTAATAGCAATTTCCCCAGCTCAAAATCCTAGTCATCTGTATGGCCTCTTAGGTATAGAACATATACAAATATTACACACAAAGCAATAACATCTCCACACATGATTACAAGCCAAGCTCATTATTTATGGTTACACCTTTTGCTGGAAATGACAGAATGTGACAAGATTGTAAAAGCACATATCTGTCCCAAGTAGTGATTAATTACACTGTATTATTGAACAGTTGGACAATCCTGACATTCTCTATTTTTCACATAACATGATATATTAGTCAAATAACTCAAGAATCCAGATCAATCAGAAAATGTTTTTATAGTTCTCTCGTGCAATGCCATGCTGCTGTTGTCAGAGTATGTGGGCCTTCCTACTTATCACTATAGAAATATAGCATCAAATCCTGAGCTCTTTGACCAGCAAAACAAGAGACATTGTCCAGCTCAATTACTCTAATAAAAACCTTGAACTTTCTAGAACAATAACCCAAAGAAGACGGCTGGTGCACAATTAAAGTCTTGGTTTGTATGGGGCACTTGGTTTGTATGGGATACTTAATCTCTTATCTGTTACATACTGTTACAAGGACAGTCGTCTATGTGTGGTACTTTCTGGGAACTTGCAATACCTACAGAAAAGCCAATCATGGCTAGAAACGTCCTCAGCCCTTTGATACTGCTTCTCCCATAAGACTTTGTCAAGTATCACTGAAAATGCATGTTTGTCTTGTCTAGGAAACTCTGCATTACTTATGGGTAAGGGCCACAAGAAGAATGATCATGCCCACTGTCTATTTTCAAGTATGCTCAGAAATAATTAATTAGTGGGTGTGCTCAATGAATATGAAAATATATTCTACTGGTACAATCTCAAGAACAGTCTCAAATGGGAAAAAAAAAAACAGTGATCCTGAATATACTTAAGTTTCCTTCACTGGTAAAAGGGCAAGTAGTTTACTCAGTAAAGCTCAGTAAAGTCTCGGTATGATGGTCTTTTAGAGCACTTGTACTGAAATAGAAGATATGTAGAAATCATACCCACCAAGGAAACTATGATATTAGCAAATGAGAAAATATAATGCAGCATGGCTATCCTTATATTTCTGCTCTACTTGAAATACAGAAATCAAATTTTCCACACTATGCTGAAATCCAGGAAAATCAATAGTCCCAAAGGACTATTTCAATTGTTTTTGTTGTTAAAAGGTAATTACAGGAAACTGTGGACAAACATTTTGCAAAAGAAACTGAAGAGATAGGGCCTCGGGAGAAGGCTCCAGACTTCAGAGCACCTGCTGCTCTTCCAGAGAAACAGGTCCCATACCCAGCACCCACATGGTAGACTACAACTCTCTGCAACTCCAGATCCAGGGGATCTGATGCCCTCTCCTGGCCTCCATGTCACCAGGTACACATGCAGTACACAGACACGCATGCAGACAAACACTCATACACACAAAATGAGAAAAGATAAAACACAGAAACTGAAGAGATAGTGACATCAGCTATCGGATGGTGAGAGCAGAGAAAAGTCACATCCTTGAATTCTTACATTTATTTCCCCTTTCCCTTTCACCCTTAGACGCTGCTCAAGTATCTAAGTAACATCTTTCTGAGTTTGCGAGCCAGCATCACCAGAACCTTGAGATTTCCCATCAGCTAAATCTATGCCAACAGTGGTGGTTTCTGTATAAGTAGAGGCAATGGCAAAAGCCTGTGCTGTGATGGAAATGAAGGCAAGCATAAGCTGGTATTGCTTCAGAACTCACCCTGGGTGCTACGGTAGAATTAGCTGCAGTGAAGAAATGACCAGATAAGTGGTCTTCACCAAGTCTGTAGTTTGATGTTTGTGTGCACAGATTTGTAACACTGTATTTTAAGTTACACTCCTTCAAGGAATATCTTAGGTAAAACGTCTATATAGAATGCACATAAAACTAGATCTTCTCGGAGATAGAAAGGTGAGAGCCTGTAGGGCTCCCACTTTCGCCATCTCTCCCATGCTCTTCCTGGATGCTTCCTAAAGTATATATATTGTAATTGTTCTGCCATCTAGAGGACTCACAAAGGTACTCTCTATTTTACATGTTTTTATTCCAAACAGACACTGTCAAGAACCAATCCGCAATAACTCCTATGAGTCATATGAATCAACAGTATTTTCTAGCCTAAGAGGATACAGGCTGCAAACCATCATTGCCTAGACATAATAGCATGCCACACAGTTATTCTGTCCCCTCAGCACTGTTCCCTAAAGCAACTAAGACTCGGGATTCAAATAGATTTAAAGCTTATTTTAAACAACTATAATTTGGATTGGGTGAAGTATGCTGGAAGTAAATAAAATGAACAAAGTCTCAGTAAATTATACCACGTGTAATCAGAAAGTCAAGCATAGAAATAAAACAGTAAGATTTTGCCATAAAATGTTTCAGAATGAAGTGTGAGAAACCAAGAGAATTGTTGGAAATACCAATAAGGAGGACCTTTTCAAAAACTCTTTCCTTAATATTTACTAATCATTTTATTATCCTCAGCTGATTCCAGACCTATGGGGTCAGTAACTTACAGACTATAAAAGTAAGACAGAGTCTGAATTCTCAAATCTGAGCTTCAGTGTAACTGAATATTGTAGTGTGTTATAAAGTTAACTTTAAAAGGAGGGAATAAGTAATTCCAGAATGCAGGAAGCAGAGTCAGCCAGGGCTACATGTGAGCGAGCGCTCGCCTATGCACACACAGTATTGCATTGGATGCCCAGGACCTACTACGACCCATCAGCAAGGCTTGGTGGCCCACACCTGGAACCTCAGCACTAGGGATATACAAACTGAAGGATATGAAGTTCAGGGTTACCTTCAGCTGTAAAGCAAGCTCTAGGCCCTGAGTTATATGAGATACTGTCTCAAAAAAGAGCAGAAATTCTGAGCTCCTACGCAAAAGAAATTTTTGATTATTATACTTGATTATTTGATTATATTTGATTTAACTATATTTTGATGTTATGTTTTTATTATATATTATTATTTATTATATTATTGTATTATTTATTATATTATTATATTTGACATTACTTAGATTGCTTTTATATTATATTTTAGTTATATGACAGTTTATTCCTTTCTGTTCAGTACCCTTCTCCAAGACAACTCTGTTCATTGAGGAGTTGTTATAATTGTTACCAAACGAATCCCAGTTTAAAACTAGTCTTCCTAGCTGAGGAGATAGTTCAATCAGTAAAGTGCAGACAGCCAAAACTTAATCCAATCCTTACACCCACACTAAAAAAATTCCAGAAATGATGGCATACACTTGTAAGCCACTGAGGAGGCAGCAGACAATGGTACCTGGGCCTTACTCACTAGAAAACCCACCTATCTTAATCGGTGAGCTCCAGGCCACTGAGAGACCCTGTACCAAAATAAAGCAAACCACACCCATGTAACAACATCCAGGGCTGTCCTCGGGCTTCCACGTGCATGCACATATACATGCACCTTAACATGTACATAAACACACAAACACAGTGTTCAAAGTAACCAGTATTTTCTTCATTTTCCAAAAGATGTGTTTTAATATATGTGCTTGAGATTCTCCTGTATTTTACTTTGAACGATTCCAAAATGACAGCCAACACCTGTGCAGTTACACTTTTGTAAGACAGCCATAAAATCGAGATGGAGAGAACAGCTCCAGAGGCCAGCACACCTTTCTGTAAGGTTCTCTAAAAATTATTACAAATTCCTTATAATTTTATACTCACAAAGGTGTTTCAGAGCCTGGCAGTGGTGGCGCACGCCTTTAATCCCAGCACTTAGGAGGCAGAGGCAGGCGGATCTCTGTGAGTTTGGGGACAGCCTGGTCTACAGAGCAAGTTCCAGGACAGCCAGATCTGTTACACAGTGAAACCCTTCTCAAAACAATTTTTCAAAAGGGTAAGGGTTAAGAATCAGACTGACCTGTTACAGCCATAAATATACAACCATCTGCATTACCAACAAATATAAGTACCAGGAAAAAGATTTTTTTAAACTTATCTTTTTTGTCTCAGACTGCCAACTGAACTTTTGAAGCAAATGTCCTAGACAGTGGACTGGTGGGTTATTTTCTTTACTATGCTCTCTCCTCCCACTTCTGAGCAAGGCTCTAGTAGTATAATATACTATAGACAGGAAAAACAACCAATATTACAGGATCTCTTGAGAAGGAAATCGACTCCCCACAGCCATTCTTACACAGAAAGGAGACACCCAAACTGGGCAAAGCAATGAGATAAGAGTGACTGCTCAATGCTCAGCCTTACAGGACATCTACGTCACCACCCTCATGGCTCTGACAACATCACAGAGCAGAGGGCAGATGTGATGGAGGAAGGGGTGGGATATGGAACACTGCCTTTCAGGAATGGCATGGCTGTTCCAGCTACAAACTCACAGTAGCTACGGTTACCTGCAAAAATTCTGTACAACAGCCACTTCGGAGATCAGTGTGGCGATTTCTCAGAAAATTAGGAAACAACCTACCTCAGGACCCAGCAATACCACTTTTGGGTATCTATCCAAAGGATGCTCAATTGTACCACAAGGACATGTGCTCAACTATGTTCATAGCTGCATTGTTTGTCATAGTCAGAACCTGGAAACAATCTAAATGCCCCTCGACTGAAGAATGGATGAGGAAAATGTGGTACATTTACACAATGGAGTACTACACAGCAGAAAAAAATAATAACATCTTGAAATTTATGGGCAAATGGATGGATCTAGAAAACATCATATAAAATGAGATAACCCAGACCCAGAAAGACAAATATCATATGTACTCACTCATAAGTGGCTTTTAGACATAAAGCAAAGAAAAATCAGCCTACACAGATCCCAGAGAACCTAGACAACAATGAGGACCCTAAAAGAGGCATACATGGATGAAATCTACATGGGAAGTAGAAAAAGACAAGATCTCCTGAGAAAATTGGGATCATGCCCAATGCATGCCTTCTTACCATGGAAGAAGGCAGAAGGGGAGGGGAAAAGAAAGGAGGGGAGCGGAGAAAAACATATAGCTCAATAAAAAAATTTTAGGGGGATGGAGAAATGGCTCAGTGGTTAAGAACACTAGGTGTTCTTCCAGAGGACCTGAGTTCAATTCCCAGCACCCACATAGCAGCTCACAACTGTCTGTAACTCCAGCTCTAGGAGATCTGCCATCATCACACATCATGCATGCAGGCAAAATACCAATACATATAGAATAAAGATAAATTGTTTTTAAAAAAATTTAAATCCTATACAAAAATGGACCCATCAACAAGCTGTCACGGCGAAGCTGTCACCCTTCCCTGAAGATTTAGGTGCTGGTGGGTGTAACACAGTTGGTAGAGAGCCAGCTTAGCAAACCAGATGCCCTGGGCTTCATTTCCATCACCACCCAACATGGGGTGCTAGAGGCAGACACACCTGGAATCCCAGACACTGCAGAAGAAGCTGGAGGACAGGGCCTGCAGCTCATGCTAGATCTTAATCCTCTAATGGTCCACCCTGTCTACATTAGACCCTTCTCAAAACAACAAAAGGAAGGTTAGATCCATCTCTGAATATTTATAGGTAATAAATGGTAGCTAGTGGGGAAGGGTCCATGAGGGCTGCACTAGTGCCTGAGTTTCTATAGGTAGTCAGTGATTGCTTGGTGAAGGAAGACCTTTTCTTTAGTGATGTAACAGCTTGTAAAGTGCCCACGTTCCTGAAACAACCCTTCACCATTGACACTCTTAGCAGCCCTAATTAAACTCATTAATTCACACACACATGCACTCATACACAAGAAAAAGAAGGAAAAAAGGGGATAAAGAGGAAAAGAGAAAGAAAACTCATGAAAGTATAAGGAAGAATAGTTGGCAAAAGCAATCAGTGATGGAGAGGGAACAGTAGTGGATACTGGGGGTGGTAAATGTGATCAAATACATTTAAATGTACATATGAAATGCCAATGAGATCCATTATTATATATAATTAATATAGACTCATAAAATGCCTACGTTCATGGTCACAGCAATATCAACTGCTTATGACATGGCTAATATGCTGTATAGAAAAGATAACTGTGGGCTCAAGTGGGTTCTCAGGAGAGTAAAGTGGAAAATATCCACCTCTTCCCTCTTGACGGCAGAAAACTTACCTACTACCCTCTTTAGAAACGCCTTGAACAATGACCTCCACCGCTTCAATTCAAGGAAACACAAAAGGCTCAACTACTGACATTTCCTTCAAAACACAGCTCTGCCGCTCTCCCGAAAGGTGACCTGATTTTCATGAGTTGCTACCACCGAACGCACATCTGATCAACACTTTCAGAGATGAGAAGGTGAAACAGCCTGAAACAGATTCTCCACTGTGCCTCACCTCCTCCCTTAGATACCACACATCACAGCCCATTCTAACATACACACATTCTGCATGCTCAGCCGGGAAGCTGCTCACCCCAGCTAGGTGGCCACACAGAGCACAGCTGGCACCCTCTCTCCCCTTTGAGACAATTTGAAAGCAAGGGTGGTACATGCTTGTCTTCTCACAGAAGTTCTATACCCAAATCTGGGAAACTGAGCTTTGAAAATCTTTGGCAATTTCTGCAAATAGAAAATCATATATTCTCTTATATAGTCTTATTTCCTGTGATGGGCTCTTGATATAACTTAGTCTTCTCTGTAACACATCCAAGTTCATGTTAGAAAGGACTATTTCAAAATTCACTATGCCTGTTTAAAACTCAAAGAGGCCCAATGAAGGCTGTCTACTGTGAAAAAGTGACACTCGGAACTGGCAGTGTTTCCTAAGCTCCCTCTGAGCATGCTCCCATCATGCACTAGGACAAACCTAACATAGGCATAGGACTAGCAGTTTTAAAAAAAACACAAAAGAAGTATATTTTAAAAGTAGAAATGAAACCTGTACTGGACAAACCGGTTCCTAATTGGTCTGAGGAAAATGTAACCCTGAAAAAAATTTGTTTATACCAGCAATACCAATATTTGAGAATCCAAGGCAAAAGAATGACCAAGTTCAAATCTAGTTGAGACTACATAGTTAATTCCCAGCTAGCCTGGGCTACAGAGTAAAATTGTCTCAGGAAAAAAAACTATGTAATTATATGTGTATATGTATATATGCTTATAACATTTTTGTAGCTCACCACAAAGGACAAAACCAAAAAGGACTCAATTCCTAAACCCCATTCTAAAAGGAAAACATTGAAATTCAAATGGGTGACTACAGCCAAGAAAATTCTTTGAGCATCTTATCTCCCACAAATACCTGCGTCCCTGAGTTAAACTGCAACCCTTATGTGCTTCAGTTCTCCAGTCTAAAAAAGTGAAAGTTTTGCCCAAAAGATGGCTGAGACTGGATATGAGATGAACACTTTATGACACTGAAGAACAAGGGAAAGAAGTCCATGACTCAAAGTGCATGGACATTTCACAACAAAGAGCAAAGTGCCGCCCTCCGTAGTCTAAGAGACACGTGAGGGAAGAAGCAGGTACTCTGCGGTCAAGAGAAAAGCAACCCATGTGCTTGCGCGTCTTTCCTCCAGCAATTCCTTCCACCTCCTGAACAGCAGAGCGAGATCCACTCAAGAGACCCAAGGTTGGCATTAAAAGAGTCCACCCAGAACAGTAGCTTCTCTAGCCATGAAGACACCATGTAATGATGTTGTTTAACTGTCTGTTCTCCAGTTTTCAAAACAAAATGTAGCCCACTTTCTCACTATGATTTCAAACTCCAAAGGAAAACAAGAGTAAGAATAAAAATGGAGACGATTTAGACCTCCTAACTATATTAATGTTGCTCTTCACAATGATGCCACAGTAAACTAGTGTGGCTGGCAGCAACCAGGAGGAGCAAAGATGAGGTACACGGCAATCAAGCATGCTCAGCTAAAGATGCCGGTAAGCTAAGCAGCAGCCGATTCTTATTTAGAAGCTATAGTATCTAGCTGACAGGCACACACCCCCACACAGACTGGATTTTTTATTGTTCTGTTAACAGCATACCCTCCAACCTCATTCCATTGGTAATGACTTAACTTGACAAGCCTGAACAGACACAGCCTGCTAAAATGGTTTCTCTCTCCCTGTGGTTTCATTTGCATAAGGATGTTCTGGTGTTGCTCCACGCACCAGTCCAGATGCATTAACTCTCAGGTAACAACCTCTGGCCACTGACAGCAGGAACGCACACTGAATATTTAACACACATAGAAGAGTTTCTAGGAGGGTACCCTGAGAGTAAGCAAAGCACAAATGGACCTAGGAAACTTCGTAGGTCACAATAGGTAGTAAAAACGTATGGGCTAGAGAGATAGATGGCTCAGCAGCTAAGAGCACCGGCTGCTCTTACAGAGAATTCAGATTCAATTTCTAAGCACTCATGTAGAAGTGTACAACCATCTGTAACTCCAGTTCCAAGAATCTGATGCCCTCTTCTGGCCTCCATGGATACTAGGCATACATATAGTACACAGAACACATGCTGACAAAACAACCATACACATAAAACAAATAAATTTACATTAATAAAAATAATTTTTAAAAACTAAATACAAAATGGAAATTGTTTTGAAGACGAGGGCAGACTCTGAGGAGAACCTTGCCCCCCAATTTTACCCACTTCTCACTGTCCCCAGAGCAAAAACCTCTTCCTCCTCTAAGAGAAGTACAGAAAAGTATGCGTCCCCAAGTCCTCGTTACACTATATGCAAAGAAAACAAAGAAGAACAAGAAAATTACCAGCCATCTAGACTCCAAAATAGAGGGGGAAAGCATAGCTCTCCTGTAGTCAAATACAGCTTACCGGAAAATGATACCATGAGACCCTCCAGTCAAAAGGTTTCCAACATAGAATTCAGACAAGTTTTTAAAAAGGAAGCGAGCATGGCAGAGCACACCTTTAAGCCCAGCACTCAGGAGGCAGCGTCAGGCAGATCTCTGTGACTTAGGAGGCCAACTTGGTCTACATAGCAAGTTCCAGGATGGCCAGGGCTACACAGGAAGACCCTGGGATGAGGGAGGGGGGAAAAAGCAATCAAGCGGGAGGCCACTGTGGCCACCTGGAGTCACTCTGAGCTTTGGTGCAGCTGTGTAATGGCTCTCTGTCAGCCCTTAGCAGCATCTCCTCTGGATCCTCTCAACATTGCCAGGGGGAGATAACCGAATATGAAAGCTAGGAAGCAGTGTGAGCAACAGTAAGAAAAGTGGTATCTCATCAATTTCCTAAAAAAAGAGGAAGCAGATGAGTCTGCTTGACTCTTAGCATGCATGGCTTATAACACACAATTATCTTCTTGCTTGAGTTAATCATTCTCAGCAGTCAAGAAAAACTCACTTTGTGTTTGAGCTCCTGAGTGCCTCTGTCATAATAATCCAAGTCAAGGCTGAAATAAATCCACATTTCCCAGGTTTTTCAGTTTAAATGAAGCGAGTAACAATAACGTTTTTGGGCTGGTGAAATGGCTCGGTGTTTATATAAAAAAAGCTTAATCTTTACAAAAATTTTCAATGAAATGTGACAGTATGAATAATCTTGCATAACAAGAATCTTGCCCAGAATTTCAAACTGCTACATTATGGAGTTGTCTCCCTGGGTAATACTATGGGCATCAGGTCTGTGAGAGCATCAGGCACCAAGACTTCCTGGGTCTGCTGCTGTTCAGAGAATTGTGGAGACTGGTTTAGGAAGCAAAGGCTCCCCAGGGATAACTGATTCCCTGGGTATCTGACTTCCTGTTATCAAACACTTCCTGGAAAGCCAGAGTGCCCAGTCCTCTCTTTTCTCAAAAGGTTATTTGGTGCTTTCAAATGCTGTTTACTATTAGAAGTTGATCTTGCATGCAACTTTCCTACATTTGCTCACTGATTACTATGAGGTTTGTTTGTTTGCTTTTAAGCATTAAAATGGCAAAACTGGTAAGGCTTTACTGTAGGTTTTTGATGAAACTTCCGCATTTTCTCCTATAAAATCGTGTCGTCTACAGAGACTATTTCACTCTGTCTTTCCCTTCGGTTTCCTTCTCTTTCTCTGTCCTTGCCTGATTACTCCGGTGTGGAACAGAAGCCTTGTGAGGGGCCATCCTTGTCTTATCTCTGATCTTAGGAAGAAATCCTGAAACATTTCACAGTTGGCTGTGGGTTTATCACGGCCTTAATTTTTATAGGGAAACATTCCTTCTACACCTAATTTGTTGAAAGTTTTCATAGTGAAAAGACTTCTCTCAAATGTCTCTTCCACATCTGCAAAGTGATCATGTGCTATTTGTCCATCCTATGAATATGACGAATCCCATTCACTGAGTTCCATAAAGTAGTGAGCATACTTTATGACCTAAGGGAAAATCTTACTTGATCATGGTGGATGATCTTTAACATAAATTTACTTCTCCCTTCCTACGGGTTGAACAGTCATGGATATATCCAACCATAGGTCAAAAACAAAAATTTGAGGTGCATTTGTACTGGACATATACAGATATTTCCTTCTTGTTATTATTACCTAAATAAAACAGTATAATAACAATTTATATATATAGCATTTGTATTGTATTATGTATTATTAGTAATAGAGAGACTGGGTAAGATCTTGGAATGTGTAGCTCAGTGGTAGAGCATTTGCTCAACATGTACAAAGCCCTAAACAGCAAGCATTTAGCATGTCAAATATACAGAAAAGGCCCTTCCCTATGTTATAACACGATAGTAAAAACACTAAAATACAGAACAAAGTACCCTGAAAATTGCAACAGAGAAACACCATGTCATATATAAAGGCCCACCAGAATAACAGCAGATGTCTAAAAAAAAAAAAAAAAAAAAAAAAAAACCTCTAAAATCAAGGCAAGCTTGGAATGATGTATTCAAAGCGCTAAGCACAACTGCCAATCCAAAGAACTATACCCAGAAAACCCAGCTGTCATAATCTAAAGGCAAAGGAAAACTTTCTAAAGTAAGAACAGACTAAAGGAATTCATGACCACTAAACCAGCTCCACAGAAGAAATATGAAAGAATCCTTCAGAATGAAGAAAACTAAATGAACACACCCATAAAGCCACAAGAAAGGATCACTCATGTTAGAACCGCAGTTAGGCAAGTGAGAAGGAGGAAAGAAAGCACTAAACGCTACAAAACCTTAAAAAAAAGACAGTAATTAATATATTAATATATACCTCTTTAATATACACCTCTTTATACTAACTCTGAACATTTATGATCTCAACTCCCTAATCAAAAAGCACAGACCAACACAGACCAACATATTAGATGAAAAAGTAGGATCCATCTATCTATTGCCTCTGCCCCTCAACATCACAACCAGGCACAACTTTCCAATAAATGGAAAGGAAAAGGAACTGTGAGCAAACAAAACTAGGAGACCAAGAGGTGCTATTCGCTATCTGACAAAATAGATCAGTTCAAAGCCAGGCAGAGTGGGCAGTGTTTCCATTTGCTCAGAATACCTTCCCATCCCTTAACTTCCAGTCTGTGTGCGTCTGTTAAGGTGTAGAGTCACCTATGTCGGTCTTGTCTGTGTATCCAAGAAACCACTCCTGAGGGGAATGGAACACTTTTACATTTCAGTCATTGATGATAGGTAAGGACTAACTGGCATGAGTTGTTCTTTGACTGTGCTACAGCTAAGGCTTGACCTCAACACACACAGAGATAACAAAATCTACCATAGTTGATTAACGTTAAGGCTTAATGAAGCAGAAAAAGAGCCTTAGATACTTCATATGGGGTCTGCACTGATAGGCGTTGAGGAAATGGCAGCATCTATCATCTCGTTCACTTAAGGTGTCTTATCATCACAGGTCCCACAGTACTATGTGTACATATCTCTCTTTCTTAATGACTTTAGCCCTAAAATTGCTAAGAACGCTCACTATGTTGGTTTGAAGATGTTACAGAACTATTAAAGGTTAAAAGGGGTCGGGAAAATAGAATGTATTTGCCTACACAGTGGAAAGGACCACAGTTGAACTCATCTCAATCAAATGCACTCTAGAAGAGTCCCAGAAGGATGATACCCAACTCCCAATGACACCCAAGGGTAGGATGCACACAGACACTCATGCAAATTCCCAGCACTTTCGTTATGCACATTTGGTTGTTTGTCTTTGTCTTTATGTCTTAAAATATATGTGACATCATTGTTAAATCACCACTCAACTTCTTTTGCTTAGCATGATAAACCTTCCACCACAGATTCTGCTTTTCTCATGCTAAGCTTGAGGTTCCTTGGGTCACCTTCATTAGTTGCAAAGCTTCAAGTCAGTAAACCTCCCTCAGCCCCTGACCTTATATATAAAAAGAAAACAAGATAGTGACCATTGTTTTTGTATTCTGATTTTGTACATCTGCACCATACTGTATATTCTGGCATACCCATTTTAATGACCTGATGTCAGAAATTAGATACTTCACAGTTTGCCTTCCTCACATTGTATCTTGTTAAATAATTCTACATGATCCTCACAAACCATACTAGATTAAAACAAATACTAGATATTTCTAACTCAGTTGTCTGTTTAAGGATGGGGCCATAAGTTTCCCTCTCAGAGTCTGTAACAGAACTCCAATCACCTAACTGCTCTCAGTCAAGCTCCTGCCTCCTGCCTGCACAGCCACCCTACACCCCTGGAATATGTGACTCTTTTCTGTCAAGTTAACTGCCTTTCCAGAACCTTTGAATTCATTCATTTTTTTACTCTTTACAAAAGCTAACCTACAACAACCTTTTTAGAGAACTTTTCCAGAAACACACTTGTTTTTTTTTCTTTCTTCTCTCCCAAGAACAAGTAAAGAGAAGAAAATCAACCCCAACTTCAACACGGCAAGACCACAAGTGTGTATTTCTGTTCTCTACTCCACAAACATAATGACTATTTGTGTGTGCAACATGCACATGTGTGCGAGTGTGTATATACATGTGTGTACATGTGAATGGAGGCAGAGGCCAACTTCAGGTGCTCATCCTCCAGTGCCGTGCCCCTTGTTTCCTGGGGCAGAGCTCTCACTGTCATGGAGCTTACTAAATAAGCTAAAATGGCTTGCCATCAGGCCCTGCCATTCTCCTAGCTCCACTTCCCCCACCAGCACACAGTTTCTCATGTGCATGGTAAGGATCCAGACTCAGGTTCTCATGCCTGTGTAGCAAGCACTTCTCCTACTGAGCCATCTTCGCAGCCCCCTGGTGATCCTTTTAACAGGAAGAAGAGCAGTGTGGTGTTTGGAATAAGCCTGGCCCCACAGGCTCATGTATTTACAGCTTAGTTCCCAGTTGATTTGATGAGCTGTCGGGGAAGATGAGGAGGTATGGCCTTGATGAAGGAGGTGTGTCACTAGGGGTGGGCTCTGAGGTTTCAAAAAGCTGTGCCAATTCTTCTCCCTTCTCTCTTTCCCCTCCCCTCCCCCTCCTGCTTGCTGCGTGAGGATCAGGCTGTAAAGCTCTCAGCTACTTCTCCAGTACCATGCCCACCTGCACGCTGCCATGTTTCCTGCCATTATGGTAATAGACTAACCGTCTGAAAATGTAGGCAGGCCCCAATTAAATGCTTTCTTTTATACGAGTTGCCTTGGTCAAGTGTCTCTTCACAAAAATAGAACAGTTAATAAAATAAGCAGGTATTATAGCCAAGCAGAAAGGAGGCAGGAGTGATTGAAAAGAACGTGCTACATGCTCTTAGGATAACACCCAGACTTGACGGTGTGGTTAAGTAGGCACCTGTCAGCCTGAAGGGTATCTGGAATGTAAGTCAAACCCAAAAAAGACTTGCTAATTTTCTCTTACTAGAAATAAGAATAATTAGCCAGGCAGTAGTGGCACACACCTTTAATGCCAGCCTGGTCTACAGAGCAAGTGCCAGGACAGGCTCCAAAGCTACACAGAGAAACTCTGACATAAAAAAAAAAAAAACCTATAAAAAAAATCTTAATTATCTGAGCAAACCAACACTCAACTCGAAAATGAACTTAAAGACTGTACAGTCACAAGCAGTGATCTTGTGTCTTGTGACACCCACTGGCCCAGAGGACTGGGAAAAGAAAAAAAGCACAGCTACCAAAACTGATGATAGTGTTGACACTGAACAGAGTAAAATTCACTGGCCTCCACGTGCTCCTGGTGTACATATCCCATCAGCACACAAAGAAATATATAGATGTCGCAAAAACATTTTTAGAAGTTGAAGACATGTGCTCAGAGGTTAAGAGCACTGGCTGCTCTAGCAGAGGACCTGGGTTCAGTTCCCAGAACCTACACAGATGCTCACAGCCACCCATAAGGCCAGTTCCAGAGCATCTGATACCCTCTCTTGGCCTATGCATGTGGTGCACATACATACATGTAGAGAAAACACCAATACATATAAAATAAAAATCATAAATTTTAAGTTTATATTACAGACTATAATATAACAGTAGCAGTGTTGAGCAAACTGGATAGTACTTCTGGAAATATATGAAGATAAAACTAAAAACAAACCTTTCTGTTGAGTACAAACTATCAGACCATTAATGAGCATTAGGAACAAGATGCAAACAGACCCAACTGGTGCAACCTTATAAACTGGAAATACTAGAACGTAAGGCTGAGTACAAGGTATTCTCTACTCATGGTGTTTAAGGTACTGAATCTGCTAAAAATTTTATACAGATCTTACTCATAGCCCAGACACTCTGATGTAAAGGCACAAACCGCCTAATACTTTCCAAGGAAGATTACTTTAAAAGGGAGGGGGGAGCAAAACAAAGCAAAAGGTAAATAACCCTAAGCAGGAGCAGAAAGAAAAGGTTTTATAGCTCAAGTATAAGGGGGTTTCCAAACAGGGATTTGGCAAGCAAAACATGTCGGGTTAGAGCAGCAGGACAAACAAGTTAGACCTAAAGACCTCCTGACATAAAGACATGGTTGGAAGGTGGGCATAACAAGGGAGTCATAGGCGGTCATCTAACCTTCTGAAACAAAGGTAGAGTTACAAGATGCTTATAAACAACTTTTTTAAACAAAGACATAATTGCCATTCCTGGAACGGGCAGTACAGAGCCATTTGTAGTTAAGGTTACAGGTGGGACATAGCCCAGTTCTTGAGAAACAGAGGTTTAATCATAAACAGGAATGAACCTAGTTTGTCTTTACTATTATACGATGACTCTTAAGCCTAAAATGGAGATAGACTGGTTCTTCAATAACTCTATGAGCAAACTTATCTAATCATGTCATTTTCATATTTTCGCTAAAAATTAAACAGAGCTGATACACTCAGACCTAATTTTTTTCTTCCATGTTTATCTTCAGTTTTAACCTAGTGTTGTGCTTGCAATATGAACACTTTGGAACTCTGGTAATGAGTGGCATCTTGAAAGGAACCGACAGTGCTCATGGCATGAACACAGTAAATGACTATTGGGATGGGAGTTAGTAAGAAAGAAGAAAAAAAATGCTTGAAGACTTATTATTTATACCAATTTAACCCTGATGGTACATGAGGACAGGGCTACCACTTCCAAACTTTTACTGTTATTGGTTTTGGTTATGGTTGGTTTTGTTGCTGTTGTTTGTTTTGGGTTTTTTGTTTTTGATGGGTTTTTTCCTTTTTTTTTTTTTTTGAGACCGGGTCTCTCTATATAGTCCTAGATGTCCAGAAGCTCACCAGATTATCCTCAGATTCACAAAGATCCTCCTGCCTCTGCCTCCGGAGTTCTAGGATTAAAGGCATGCACCACCATAACCAGCCCACGTCCAAACTTTATTTTAAACTTATTTATTCTATGTGTCTGAATGCTTTGCCTGCATACATGTGTGTGTACCACATGCAGGGATGGCTCCTGCAGAGGCTGGAAGAGTGCACTGGATCACCTGGATCTGTAGTTACAGACGGTTGTCAACAACCATGTGGGTGCTGGGAACTGAGCCCTTGTCCTCTGCAGTGACCCATCTCACCAGCCCCCATTACCCAATTCTTTT
>NW_004949096.1:25701717-25705597 GCF_000317375.1 Microtus ochrogaster
CACCCACACTCTGAGACAATGGGGATGTTCGTTCGGGAATTCCCCATTACCCAATTCTTAAAGCATACCTGAAGATTAGAAGAACATTATTTAGAAACAAAAGTTAGCGACCTAGTTATCTTGTTCAGAGGCTTACAGGAAGAGCAGACAGCTGCAAATTCCCTGTCCCACCAGAATGAGTATGACCTAGAACAAACCATATGCCTTCCCATGTCCTCTGAAAATAGGAATGTAGATGCTGCCAGCCACGCCTAAGACTCAAGGCAGGCAGTGCCTGTCTGTACAAGTTGATGAGTTCTACAAAAGAGTGTCTTTTATTAGAAGACTTGTAAAATTAAAATCCCAGCACTCCTGAGGCAGAGGTAGCAGATCTCTGTGGGTTCAAGGCCAACTTGGTCTACAAAATGAGTTCGAAGACAGTTACACAGAGAGACTCATCTTGAAACCCTCCCTCCAAAAAAATACAGAATACATATGAACAATTTAAAGAATAATTATTAAGCCAAGGTAACCATCATTCAGGCAAACGGAGCACAACCAACGTCACAGGAGTGCCCAGGCCTACACACCTGCTGTATGCCTCTCCCTAACCACTACCCCTCTTCTTCTTCCTAAATAACACAGTTAACTTTGTCTTGTGTCTGATCCTTTGAGATACAGTCTCAATGTGCAGCCTAATGAGGTGACCCTCCACCTCAGCCTTTCAGGCACCGGATCACAGGTGAACACCAGCACAGCTGGGTCCCATGTTTAAACAGAATGAAACTGAGGTCTCCTACAGGTGTGCGATGTTTCTTTTGCACAACAGGATGTCTGAGAGACTCACTCATACCTCTGTGCGTTCTTTTCACTATTATAGGTATGCTTCCACTTGAGAGCCCCTGAGCAATCATCTATGAACTCATGCACATTCACTAGGATTCTCTAGAGATTCCTCAAAGATGGAAGTGCTGGATCCTTAACTTCCCTGGGTAACAGTAAACAATGCTCCAGGGTGGATCCATCAACACAAGTGAACACCAAATGGGGGAAAAAGAAAGTTCCTCCTCTAGTACCAATCCACAAAGTTAACTGTTATACACGGAAATAAATCCTACTTAGAGACAATCCATTAGCATTCTTCCCTCAAAGCCTTTGAACTTGCTGTCTTTGCCCGGAAGACTCTTGTAAGTATATCCACAATGCTTCCTCCCTCACCTTCCTCAGAACTTTAGTCAAATGTTACCTTCTCAGTAAGACCTTCTCTGGCCACTCTATAAAACTGCAACAGCCATTCCCCACTAATTCCTACCCCAAGCAACTGCCATGACTATATAAGGAGCAGGGAATGTGTATCAAAGGATGATCTTCAAATGTTATGATTAGAGAATGAAATATAATTCAGCAGGAGACCAACATGCATGAAAAGGCAGGGCGGCTCTTCCCAGTGTCGTACTGCAGTGAGAAGCCAATAAACAAACCAGTAGCAGAGAGGAATGGAAGCAGAAGAGCACAGCAAAGACATGTCAACTGCAATCTCCCAAGACAGAGATAATCAAACCTCATAGAAATCAGTCAGCAGACTACCAAAAAATAACAGAGGATTCAGCCATGTGCCTTGCTCTAAATTATGTAAATAAAATGCTAAAAGAAATAACCAAAATCATAAGCCAAAGAACATGCCTGCTGGGCTAGACTAGAATTTTAATTGAATTCAAACATTTATGTAGTATCTCTTATTGCCAGATACTCTTCAAATAATTAACTATACAACTGATTGCATTAAACCCACATGCAGAATAGAAGTTAATTTAATTGTATTATTTCAATTTTCTCCTCCAAGATCTTTTAGCCAAATAGCTGATAAGAATTAACTAGCCAGCTACATTTTTACTCTGTTTCTTCCTCCTACCTTGAATAAAAAGTGTTCATAAATTATAATTGGCCAAAGTGCAGGTAACAAGATGGAAGCACTCAGTTGATCAATACAATTACTTAGGGTTTGAGGTCTTGAGTAGTTAGAGTGGAATGCGTTTCAAATCCACAGATAAAGGGGCTGTGCTATGAGCAACATCAGTTCACAGCACCAGACTGAATATTGTGCTTCTGGCTAACAATTTAATACCCTTGCAATTTTTCCTACTCAGAATAGGTTCATCAATTATTATTCTTAGTTTAGCGCAGGCATTGGAACTTCTAGGCAAGGGCCAGCAAGAGAACTCGGTGTGTAAAGATTCTTGCTGCCAAGTCAGACAACTAAGTTCTATGTCTAAGACCCACAGAGTAGAATGAGAAAACCAGGTCCTGCAAGTTGTCCTCTGACCTCTGTATGCATATCACGGCACAAGTATACACACCCATATACACACTCACACATACACTATAATATCTTAAAGCGATTTCAAAAAGTAACAAATGTCTATGCAGTCTTCCCGGCAAGCAGCCAGCACACACTGGAACTCATACCTGCAGAGCTCAGGAGGACACTGAAATCTGTCCCCCGCTGGGATTCTCCACTTTCATCACTGACTTCTTTTTCGGTATCTTGATATCGATCCCAGTTAGAGACAATCTTCCTTCTAGAAAAATTTCCTTGCTCGTCATTCTCTTCTCCATGGGTCTCTGAATCACTGTCACCTTCCACCTGCAATCAATAGAGATAAATCAATAGTCAGAGCTGGGTGGGATCCTGACCTTAGGAGTCTCTACAGTAAAGTAAGGAAAAGAATAGAATATAGGTTGTAACGCTAAAACTGAATTTGTAAATGAGGTGGGGATTCTAAGCAATATTTCCAAAGAACCTCAGTATATCAGAGCATTATCTCAGGGTAACTTTCTAATGAGTATGTAAAGGAAATCAGTACATTCTGCCTGACCTAGCCCCACTTAAAATGACTGTTTCATCTACTTGAAATAACTGAGGCTATAGGATAGACAGGTAAGACTGTAGGACCAGAACCTGGCAAAATGACTTGGGATAACGGCACTTGATGCACAAGCCTGAGTCCCATCCCTGAAGCCCATATGAAGAAGAAAGGAGAGATTAACTCAGAAAGTTGTCCTCTGACCTCTGCATGTGTACTATGGCACATGGTATACATCACACATGCACACACACACACATTAATAATAAATAATTTTGATTATTTCAAAATAGAAATCAACTTTCCCTGGAAATTTAGGTATTTGCAAATGTACCTCACAAATATGTTTTAATGGGAATTCAACTCAGAGACATTCTTGAGTGTTTCTAGCCATGGGCATTAAAAGGAAGCATGCAGAGAACAACAGGTTGTAAGAAATCCTACAGTATACTTAGAAACGACCACTTAATCGTTTCAAGAAATAAACTGCAAGCCATTGAGAAGGATCAGTTAGTAAAAGCTTCTACTGCACAAGCCTGGTGCCCTGAGTTCAATCCCCAAAACCCACTGGAGTGAATCAACCCTTACGCAACATATGTGCCCACCTCATTGCCCTCCCACACATAATAACAATAACAATAATAATTGTGATGGGTTTGAAGAGATAGCTCAGTGGTTAAGAGCACGGACTATTCTTCCAGAGACTTGGGTTTAATTCCCAACACTCTTAGCTCATAAGCATCTCTATGTAACTCCAGTTCCTAAGGATCCAACACCTTCATCTGGCCTCTGCAGATACTGCATGCATATGGTGCTCAGACATACAAGCAGACAAAACACGTTATTATAGGAAATAAAGAAATTGGAAATGAAAAATGGTGGTGTGATAGAGAAGAGAAACAGATTAAACAAATTTAATGGACTGGGGTGGGTGTCAGTGGCAGAAGGTCCAGTTGATGAGCTTGGTGGCTGTCAAGGGTAGAAGGTCCAGTTGATGAGCTGGGTGGCAGTCAAGGGTAGAAGGTCCAGTTGATGAG
>NW_004949096.1:25706007-25706704 GCF_000317375.1 Microtus ochrogaster
GCAGTCAAGGGTAGAAGGTCCAGTTGATGAGCTGGGTGGCAGTCAAGGGTAGAAGGTCCAGTTGATGAGCTGGGTGGCAGTCAGGAGCAGAAGGTCCCAGGTTTCATCCCCAGCACATCACACACAACCCCAGTGGATTGACAATGTAAGACTGGGGACTTATCTATGCTCTGATTTGAATAATCTAGCCAGAGGAAATAGTCATCATTAGAACAACTGAGGAATACAAACAATAACTACTCACTTGACCTTATTAAGAACGAGCTAGTAAAACTATTTACTGTTTGATTCATAACAATGTTATAAATTTATAGTGTTCTCGTGCATTACGTGCAAATATTCAACCATGTGTGAAAAGATATGGCATTTGGGAGGTGGTTCAAATAGTGCATGGAGAGGAATGGCGGCCAGAAATAAAATACTTACATGAACATTGCTGAGCTGGGGTGGTGAGTGGTGGGAATTCGGTGTACAGTTAGTCTATGTGTTGTAGATTTGAAACTTTCCATAATAAAAAAAAAGTGTTGCCCTTTATAGGGCACATGCATGTAGAATCTAAATACATAGTTCAAAGCAGAGTCCAAAAGATTATAATATCCTAATATATCCAAGCCAACCAGCAATTAGCTTTATACAGCAGTTAAATATGAGTTTAAAAACCCCAATTAGTGGGGCTGGAGAGATGGCTCAGAGATTA
>NW_004949096.1:25707639-25708422 GCF_000317375.1 Microtus ochrogaster
CATAAATAAATATTTTTAAAAAACCAATTAGCTAGGTGTAGTGGCATGTATTTATAATTCCAACATCACCATGAATTACAGGCAGCCTAGGCTACAGAGTAAGACCTGTAGGTAGGTGATGGCTTTGCGGGAATAAAGTCAGTTTTCTTCAAGAGTGTGGTTCCAGGTAGGTCCACCATGCTCCACTGGATGGCCCCACTACCAGGAGTATGGTCAGTACAAACTGTACTCAACAGATTATTAGAAAGTAGGGAGGAGAACAGGGAGGGAAGGAGGGTTTGGAAGGAGTCAAGGTCAAAGTTGAGGAGTGAAGAGAATCAAAATATATTATATGAAATTCTTTAAGAATTAATTAAAATAATTTAAAAAAAAACACTTTGCTAACACAGAAACAGGACATTTGCCTTGTAGAAAACGATGAAGACAAAAACTAAGAGAGATTTTAAAACCCACATTTGAGCTATTGGTGTTTTATACACAAGGCCCTACAGAAGAAAAACCTCTTCTCATCACCGAGAGAGCACCACGGCACATAGGCCCAGTCCTTTCTTCCGTTATACTTACACATTTTATTAAGTAAGCATGGTCTAACTTTCCATTTCATTTTCTATAGCACACATACTATTTGAAAGGTTGATTCGGTTCTGTTTCTCAGAGAATCTAACTATGCAGCCCAGGTTCTTCTCAGATCCTGATGCTTCAGGTTCAGGCTTCAGTTTCCCAAGTGCAGGGTTACAGGCATGTGCCACCACACCCTGGCCATCCTCCTGAGTACTGAGGTTA
>NW_004949096.1:25708613-25722397 GCF_000317375.1 Microtus ochrogaster
AGTTTGGTGCCACCACACCCAGACCATCCTCCTGAGTACTGAGGTTAGAGTTTGGTGCCACCACACCCAGACCATCCTCCTGAGTACTGAGGTTAGAGTTTGGTGCCACCACACCCAGGCCACACAGACTACTTCTAGCCCCATCACTCCAAGACAAATTCCTTTACTGCTCTTTTCTTCTAGCAAGTTCCCAATGCTTTCTGCTCACTATCCTACATCACTGAAAGCCAGCAAAAGCTCTCTTTGTAGTGTGTCCGTTTATTGATGAGGCCAGGACAGGGAGCATGCAGAAGAGTCTATCTTCTGTCTGTCTTCATCTCTGTTTTTTGTAAATTTCTTGTAGATTTGTTTTTAGTTTCCAATGTTACCTAAATGCTCAGTCAAATATGTCTTGACAACAATGTACCATACACAGTCCCTGGGCAGTGTTATATCACAGTCACATATGTCTTGGCTGCAATATGCCATACATGGTCCCCTAGACAGTGTTATGTCACATCAGTTGACAGACAAAGGGAAACCCCAGCACAACTAACAAGATGACTGCAGAAGGGTCAAATGACCGGCCTAACACACTCATGGTATAGATTTGTCCCTATTTCTATCCAGGACATTGCTTTAGTGCTACTCTGGCCCTCTGTAAATCTGAGTTTCCCGTCAATCATTCGCCCAACAAATTTCACATTAATCAATAATTCTCACCTAAATGAAACTGCAAAACTTTCCTAAAAGGATGGACTAAATTGGCCTTTCATGATCTTTTTCAGTCATTAAATATCATAAGCTTCATTACAAAAGCAAGAAAATGGTCATTTATATTAAAATCTAGAGATTACAAATACAACCTCAAGCCTCAAGGCTGCCATCTCCATAAAATTCTGAAGACCCAAAGATGCTGGCTGATTAAAGTCATTTAGTGAGTTAATTCCACCACGTAAGTCAACTAATACCTGGGGCTGATGAGAATGGGGGCAAGAACTAGAGCTGAAAGTGTTAGCAGGCTTTACTGTGGGAAAACCCAATATTCTTTTGTTGTCCCTCTGGGTAAAGCTCAAAGAAGCTTCTCCAGTTAGCCTGAAATCTCGGAGCAGCTAAAGCACATGGCAAACTGTGAGCCCGGGGAGATAATGGTCCTGATGTAAGACACAACTGTGGCTGGAAACACCTGAGAGGATGTTTCTGCAGGAAAACAAACATGGAAATGAAAGGCGGGAGACCTGGAGAGAACCAAGGGCCCTAATAGTATCATCATTCAGTAGTCACTGAGTGTTCAAAGCAGGCAGGCCTCCTGCAGATAAATGACTCTCTAATCTCAAATTAGAAGTGTCACCAAACTAGGATCTCATTGCTCCTACCTAAATGTGAGGGCCAGAGGAACACCCACCAGAGGAGAGCAGAAAGAAGAAATAAAGCATAGGAGACATTTGCCTCATTATACAGACATGGACACAGCACGTGGGAATACTGAAAAATGCAGTATTCCATAAACAAGGCGTTGCTTTTCTGTTGACATCACTTCAAAGCCACACTGGTAATTTCCACAGTAATGCTTTATACCTGAAAGCCCATCATGGGTTGCAGTGTTCATAAAGCAACAGAAGTCCAGTTAGGTTACTTACCATCAAAGTACTGCTGCGCTATCATCCTGCCCAGTGGCAACGCAAACCACAAGAAAATTTGGAACACACAGAGGGCCTCAACTGAAATGAGTACTGTTTTACTTCTAAAAGGCAAGAGTCAATTTGACTTGAAGATGAAGATGAAGAAAGTCCTTCAGTAGACAACTACTCAGGGTGGACAATCTAAAATTCTTTATCAGCTCGTTGTGGTGCACGCCTTTAATCCCAGCAACTCAGGAACAGAAAGGACGAGTCAGTGTTCCACTAAGAGGGAAGAGTGTGGCAACACTTTTATTCTCAGAACAGTAGGGTGAGCAACTCTTTGTCCACTGACACACAAACACCAACAGGAGACCAGGATGTAGCCAAGGTCTCTGCCACTTTAGAACAAAGCTCACTAGTTCCCAGACATCTGGCAGCATACCCCTCTTTTCTACCTGAGATCCACCCTGGATTATCTTTAGGGTTCACATTTCCAATGACAGTCTCAAGTCAATTTAGACCCCTAATATGCATCCCCAAATGTTTCCAGTCATCACCCATTACCCAGGCCAGTGGATACTTCTATGTTTTAAGATAATTGTTGCAGCAGCACCCTACTTCCTGAAATAAAAATCTGTTTGGAGAGACTGGAGAGATGACTCATCAATTAAGAGCACTTGCTGCTCTTCCAGAGGATCTGATTCCTAGGACCCAGGTTTGGCCCCTAGTACCAGCAGGCAGGTCACTACCACCAGTCAACTCCAGTTCCAGAGAATTCAAGGTCCTCTTGTGGCCTCTGTGAGAAGCTGCACTTGTGTGTATGGTACAGCCCATAGGGTACCATACATACACTCTGGCATACACACATATTCATAAAATAATAAAAATTTAAGAAGAAAATCCACTTGGAGCCAAGCCAAGCAGCAGTAGTTCGTGTCAATACACTATACACTATTGCAATTACAATAGCAGGGCTTGAGAGGCTAAGCTAGCCAGCCCTGGATACAGAGTAAAAAACCTTGCAAAAACAAACAGTAAGGCCTAGTGGTAGGCTCCTGTTATCTGTCTCAAAATTAAAAGGAAGCTTAGGGTGTAGGTTAGTGACAGAGTATTTCCCTAGCATGTGAGAGACCCAAGTATAAGAAGAGAGAGAGGAGAGGAGGAGGGGGAGGAAACCTGTGACTATTTGCTAAACACTAGTAGTGTCTTTGTGGGCTTGTATGGGTTGCAGCAGGAATAAAGCTTGCAATAAACATGTAGAATTCCTTCCTCTGGTAATGACAGTTCCCTTTTAAAACAGTATCGGTACCTTGCAAATGACAAAGGGTTTGTTCTTAAACTGCTGTGGCGCGGTGTGGCACGGTCTGCCGTGGTAGTTCACACTTAGGAGGCCAGGGCAAGAGGGGTGCTACTGTCCAAAAGTTCAAGGCCAACCTAGACAACATGGGAAAACGCACATCTCAATAATAATAAAATAGTATAACATTTGTTTCTTTTTCATACTCAGAGTTCTAAACCACTGCTTTTTCTAGTCACTTGCTATCAAGGTATTGGCTAAAGTTTTCCCTCCTTAACTAAATCCACCTCCTTCCCAAATCCACCACCCAATCCACCTGGTACAATTCGCCAACTCTTATGCCCAAGTTGAGACCCCCAGAGAGACCACCACCAGAATCCAGTCGAGTCCAGAATGCAAATGCAAGGTTTACTTCTACGTGCAAAATTCAAACCAGCTAGCTGGGAGCTCAAAGCCTCCACCCACGAAGCAGTGCAGTGAGGAGAGCTCCCACTCCTCATTTGGGGGTGACATATATATTACTCAGGGTCAAGGGGGCTGGTTTTGCTAGACACAGTTGTACACTACCTCTGTACACCCTGTACTCCCTGTATGCGGCTACTTCTGCTTCTGTACATGCCCCCTGCCCCACCAGCAGTCACTCCTGCTTCTGTCTAGACCTGGATAGGTGGCTAGCTGCTAGGAACATTTCGTGGTTTATACTTTTGAAGAGGTTCCTGTTTTCAGGATGTTGCGAATTTCTTGAACCCAGTCCTTAACCAGCTCCTGATCAAGCAAAGTTTCTTAAAATTTCCCATGTCCTTACACAGTAGCCTTAAAGGGGTGCTCACATTTCTCCAGAGAGATGAAGCGAAGCAAAGCAACCCTGCCAAATGCATCCTGATCCAAGAAAGCTGAGCAGCTCCCCAAAGGAAGTGTCATCTCATCAGCTCCTCTTAAGGTTCTATCACTTAAGACTCTTCACTAATGTCCCTAGTGCCATGTAGCTGTCAGTTCTGATAAGATGCCAATTACCAAGGTAAGTGGCTTCAGGAAGCCTACATGTCTAAAACTTTTAAAAATCCAGTTCCCTGGCAACACTTGCAAAACAAGGATCATGATGTCTTCTTGCAGTTGATACACTTCAACCAATGCACAAAACAGCTTCAACAGTCTTTATTGTTGAGACAGGGCCTCACTGGGTAACCGAGACTGACTTCAAACTCCAAATCCTCTGCCCCAGGCTCCCCAGGTGCTAGGGTTACAGACAAACACTGCCATGCAAGGTTTAGATTCTTCCTTTTTTTCGTTTTTGACAGAACTGGGGTTGAACCTAAAAAAATAAGGCCTCCCTCATGCTAGCTACATACCATAACTGAGCTGTACCTACTACCTTTTGTTATTTTTTATTTTGAGGCAGGCAGGATCTCACTAAGATGCCCATGCAAGCCTTGAACTTGAGATTCTCTGGTCTAAGCCCCCGGAGTAGGTACAATTACCAGTCAGCTTCCCCAGGTTTGGGTGTATTAATTCTTTCAATGCTTTTGATTGAAGTTTTACTAGTGGGTAATGTGGTGGAGTTGAGACAGAGTCTTGCTGTGTAGCCTAGGCTCACCTCAAACTTAACAGCAAGTCTCCTGAGAGCTGGGATTATGAGTATATGCCACCACGACCAGCTTCCTTTTCCATTTTGAAGAGAGCCTTTCCTACTAGTGGCTTTACAAGTTTCCACTATACTATAAATCCAGGGAGACAAAATGGAAATTAGACTGTTTCTTTTAGAACATCCATTTTCCATTGACTTCTCTGGGCTTTAAAAATGAAACAAGGTTCAGGGAGGGACTTTCCAAGGTCTTATAGGCAGAAACAGAATGAAAATATCTTGAAGTGTAAACATGTCTCTTCACTGAGCAAAATATTACTGTGGAAAAAAAATAACTTTCTCTGCATGTGGTCACCCATGCCTATAACCCCAACACTCAAAAGGCTAAGGCGAATCATTTCAAGTTCAAGGTCAAGTTGGGATGCACAGTAAATTCAAGGCTAACCTGGGGCTATAGAATGAGACCGTCTGAAATGAAAAAGAAAAGAATGTAAAATATCTCAGTACCTAAGGCCTTGGGAAAGTTCTTATGATTACTGATAGAGAAGAGAGAGACTAACTGTCTAGAGCCAGAAACTGAACAATGCTGGAAGACTGAACTCAGTCCACTGTACGCTTGGCAAGCTACATCCCCAAATCAGACATCTTTCCAAACTCATTTTCATTCAATGATCTTGTTTAACTTCAGCGAAGCCCTTAGAGATTAGACAGGATCTTCAATATAATCAATTACATGAGAAGGTCTATTTGAAATAGATCCTATCCCCACTCCAAAACTTACCAACCACACAAATGAACAGATCTCGGACTCAAACACTTACTGAAATGCGTTCCAGCAATCACTGAAACAGTGATTCCAAGTCACATCAGACTAAAACAAAAGTCAACTGTTGACACACACAAAAAAAAAAAAAAACCAACTTTTGAATGTTGGGTTATAGGCATGGAGGGAAGGGAAGGAGAAGGGAGGGAAGAAAGGGAAGAGAGAGAAAGAGAAAGGAAGGGAGGGGAGGGAGGGAAGAAGACAAATAGGCAGGCAGACAAAACAAATGAAAGCTACAGCTCACTCTGCCTATTCTTGCTAAAGTTTGACTCCACCTTGTGCTAAGGTCCCTTCTCCTCACACCACCTAAGGGCTCAGAGTGAGCTACCATTCTTGCTGTCCTTCCCTGGCACCCGAGTGTCTTCACGACGTGTCCCACCACATCATTTGAGCCCTTGATCAAATTATAATCATATTCTCCTCGAAGCAAAAGGCTTTAAGTATAACTACTACATCAAATTTCACAAAACTCAAATACAGTATCTTCATAACATTTCCCCTCCTCTTGCTAAGGACTAAGCTGCTGCTCTTGCTCATGCCGGCTCTTACTGAGCCCTGCCACACAACCCTTCAGCTCTTCTTAGACAAAGGGCAAACCCAATCTAACCAGCAAAGACTGTTTGATTTGCCATTTCACACAAAAGAAAAAGCAGATCTGGCAGAATTCTTGTCTTCCAAGGGTAACAGTCATTTACCCATGCTGACCACACAAGGAAGAAGGAGCTACTGTACCGACTGTGTGAAAAGTCTCTGTGTAAGGGCTCTTCCCAGCCTGTGAAGCTCCTCTTGAATTTGTCCTCCTTTTCATTTTCCTTTGGTGGATGGTGTAGGAAGCACATGTCTGTTCTGTTTTGAGGGCTAGCTGCATTTGTTTCATGTCAAAAGCATTTCTTCCTTGAGAGCATTTACACATGGCACTAACGAGAGGAAGAAGGAAAGAAAGTGCTCACAGAGCTTTTAGAAGTGGTTCCAGAGGTCCGGAGAAACCAAGCAGCAACTGCTGCGGTTATATAGCAACCTCAATCACAAGTATTTTGTAAGTAGAAGGAAAGGCGCTGTGTATGTAAAGGCAAATGCACAAGGGATTCTTCAACCTCTTTTGCTACACAGTGCATGGCATTTGGTGGGTGCCTGCCTGACACACCCCTCTGATTAAACTGATCCTTAACTGCATGGTACCATGGCAATACATTAGAAAACCTCCTTCCCTTCCTGTCCCTACTGGAGCAAAAACTACAAATAAAATACAATAAGAAAAGGCACGTTTCTGTGGATTTCAGGAGACCATTTCTCCTACAGCAGGACAGAGTCCTGCAATCTACCTCCCCCTTCTGCAGCTCTTTCTAAGTGTGACCTTTAGGAAGCTCTTCCAACACTAGGAAGGGAAATCTTTTAATTAAAAGAAAGGGCAGCAAAGATGCTGAGGAAAGGAGAAAGCTTTCACCTTACATTAGAGAAAGGTGGATTTTCTCAAAGCTCCTGATCCAGCAGGACAAACTGCAAATCCCAGGATCAGTGTGGTGGGGAGGTAAGGCAAGCCAAAGGCCTGGAAGCTGTGCCACAGTACAGTACGCTTTGGTAGCCTAGCGCAGGAGTCAGCAGTGCCAGCCAACACTGTGGCCTTATTTTTGGCAGATTATTGACCTCTGCTTCACAGAAATCCAAAGTAACATTTAATTCCACAATCCCTAGATCCCCACTGAAAATGTCTAAATACTCTTTAGGGAGAAAGTACAAATTAAATTCTGATGTCGTTTTCTTCTTTCTAACTATGAAGCCGCTGAACTTAAATTGCATCCTAAACTCTCAAGAAAAGTGTCCTAATTTGCTCTACCTGTTGCTTTGACAAAGACCATGACCAAAAGCAACTAGAGAAGGAAAGAACTTGCTTGGTTTACACATCCTGATCACTGTCCGTCACTGAAGGAGGCTGAGGCGGAAGCCGAAGGGAGCATGGGGGAGCCCTGCTTACTGACTTGCTGACTTGCCATGGCCCTGGCTTGCACAGCCTACTTTTTTATACAGTCCAAGGCCACCCACCTAGGGTGGTGACACACAGTGGGCTGGACCCTCCCACATCAGTCATTAAGAAAATGTGAGGCTGGAGAGGTGGCTCAGTAGGTGAGAGCACTGACTCTTCTCCCAGAGAACCAGGGTTCAATTCCCAGCACCACGTGTCCAACATCCATGGCAAAACACCAATGCACATTAAATAAATAAATAAATAAATAAATAAATAAATAAATAAATAAATAAATAAACTTGAAAAAAAAGAAAAGAACATGTACCACAGACTTGCCTACAGGCCAATCTAATAGAAGCAATTTCTCAACGGAGGCTCCCTCTTCCCTGGTGACTCTTGCTTGTGCCAAGTTAGGGGAAAGAAAAAACTCAGCACAAGGAAAAAAGCTTTAGAAAGCAAAGAGGAGTTAAGTTTCGGCAGAACAAAACTAATGGTTCTGCTTCGGCCTTCTGAGCACCAGGATTACAGGCACTTGGCACCCGTCACACCCGGATAGACTTGTTCTTTAACATGAATGGAGGACTGGAGAGATGACTCAGCAGTAAAGCGGGGTAAGAGTGCGTAATGTTTCTGCAGAGTACCTGAGTTTGGCTCCCAGCACACAAGTCAGGAAGTTCACATCTGCCCATAACTCTAGCCCTAGGGGATCCAATACCCTCTTCTGGTCCCCATGGGCATCAGCACACACTTGCCATATACTCAAACACAGACAAACAAATAAAGAATAATAAGGAAATAGATGTGTTTCTAAGGATACGATAGTTGGGTAAAATGGGAGTTATAGGTGGCTGTGGCACCAAAAAAGTCACTACACATGTAAATTCTATGTCTACCATCCAGAAGACCGCACACTAAATAAAAATCAACCTATCAGAAGATCCTAAAAACCCAAATGAAATTAACAACTCCCGAGTTTGCTACTTCATGTGTATTCTGTGGATATAAGTTCTACTTTGATTCTGGGCCCCAATATACATTAATACATAAAGTTACACTAACATTTAGAAACATGGCAACACTCCAGGCCTACAAGCCAGTTTCAGGAAACATTTCCATCTGGAAATGCCATGTTAAGAATAAAATACCCACAGCCACATTAAGCACATACATTTATCAACTAGTCTTGGTCCAGGCATGCATGCTGCTGATCAGGCATGGTAAAAGTCTCACATGTCTCAAAAGCAAGACACTCTCCCATCAAAAGTTTCCTCTGCAGGGATGGATAAAGCAAATCCGACCTATATACTCAATAGAATTCCTTCAACCATAAGGAAGTAGAAAGTCACAGCAACTGCAAGAAGATGGGCACAACTGGGGGTAATAAGAGCAAATCTAGCTAGTCTCAGAAAAACAAAATTATCACGTTTTCTCTCATTTGTGGTTCCCAGATTTTATAGACATATAAAATTATGTGTATGTCTGTGAAACTGTATGGAAGAAGGAAAACTGAGAAACAAAGGGAACTAACAAGAGCAGGAAGCAGGGAGAAGGGGTGGGGTGAAGCTCAGATTTATGTACTTGTAGGAAAAGGTTCTCGAGTAACGTAGGACAAGGGACAAATACTACACACAACAGAAACTCTTTAAGAAGAACGGAATTTTCTTTAAAACAGCATGATGATGAGAAGGTGCTATTTCTCAGGTCTAGGGATAGCAGGGGTAAACATCAGAAAGCATTCAATTGAGTAGTAAAGATCCAGTCAATGAGGCACTTTCCCTGCGGCTGTTTGCCTACTCTAAACCAGGGTGTTTGCTCCGTGAACATGCTCCTTGCCCCACCTACTGGTCACAGCTAAAATTGAGCTTTGATTGCCAGTTTCACCTGGCTGAGCACAGTTCAAGGTGGGGCTGGTATCTAGGACTGGAATGTCTTCCCTATGCTAAGGACAGGACCCAGGCACGTGTTCTCACACCTAACTACACCTCCTGCCCTGGGCCTCGTGTTCTCTCTTCATTGTTTGGAGTTAGGGGCTTTGCAGGTGGAGTTAATACAACTTTCACTTGACAGAGAAGTCAATTGCTCTTCATCTATTTGATTTGGTTAAAAGACACAATTTTATTTTCCTTGGTTTTGTTCTGTTTGTTTTTCTATGTGTAGGCCATTTGCTCAGAGGAAGGCGAAACGTTCTGTAAGCCTCCTCACACATGACCAGCTTCCTTTTGGGTGTGGTATAAACAGAGAAGCCATTCTTCAGGCCCCCTGCTCTGAGCACACCCCAATTTACAGATTGGCTTTCAACTCTGGTATTTGTTTCTTGGGGGAGTTGGTGTCCTGCTAGATCTGATGGCACGCGCCTATAATTCCAGCCAGCACATAAGGCAGGAGGACCAAGAGTTCAAGGCCATCTCACGCTACAATATCATGTTCCAGGACAGCCTGGGCTGAAGAACAAGAGACCTCGCCTCATACAATTGAAGGGAAAAGAAAAGCAAATCTTTTCAACAGAACTTGTTGAAGTGCTGTCACGTGCACTTCTAAGTAACCCACACAGACTGGACCGAACACTTAATCTCGCAAAGAACACAAGGTTAAATGAACAGACATAAACAATACCAGCACAATTCTAGATGCCCAAGGAATTCCAAACACACATACATGAAAGTCACACAGCACATTTTAAGTGTTCACTAGCTGAACGGTTTTAATTGTTCCCAGTCACAGATGGTAACGATCCACTGGACAACACATAGATCTCTATACACAGTGACTTTCTCACAAAACACACATCAGTTAACAAAGTCTCTCAGTGTTGGTAACTCAGTCTCATAATACAAAAATAAAATTAGAGAACTGATGATCTAAAATAATACATGAATTTGATACGAAGTCTTGTCATCCTAATTATACTTTATACTAATAAAATGCCTCTAACACTTGGAAATGGTAGTACGGGGGGATGGAGACAGGAGAATCTAAAGTTCAAGGCGAGTCTGCCCCACGTGAGACCCTGTCTCAAAACAGAAACAAAATAAAACAAAAATGATTACATAGAAAGTGCAAGGCAGCTACTAAACAAATTCCTAGCATAAAATATATTACCCATGATAAATTTATGAAGAAAACGTGAGAAGAAATTATGAGTTTAAAAGTAAAAGAAACAGTTGGAATTGTACTGCTAAAATTTGTATTGATGTGATTTTTAAATGTATAAAGCCAATATCAAGTCACTACAGTATTTAAGACCAGTCATTCATAAAAATAGTGATGCAGTTTTATTTTAACTGTTTCTATGGCTGTTGTTGAAATGCCATGCTGGCATCTTAATTATTGTGTAACTTCTTAAAGACTGCCTCCTGTTCTGAGCTCTAGAAGGTATGCAACCCCATACCTAGGGTTTATGTGGTGCTGGGAACCAAAGCCAGGGCCGTACGCAAGCTATGCAACACATTCTCAACCCTTAAAATGCTTTCCTGCTCTTGTTCTAATTAACAAGTGCACAGACTATCCTGGGAATTAGATATTTTAAAAGTATCTGAACCGTTTGATTGTAAAAGATAGTAGATGTAAACTTATAGATATGGCATTATGCATGGCTTCCTCAGAATAAGTAAAACAGTTTGAGGATGAATTATCTGTGTGGATTATGAAAATATGGCTGGTGGAAAAAAGCATACCTCAAAACAGCACACTGTTAACAAGACACTAATGCCTACACAGTGGCCCGCAGTGACAAGAAAGAATGGCAAATGCCTTTTCCTCACAATGTAGCACAGACTGACTGTCCTGGAACTCACCATGTAACCTGGCTCAAAAATATAATCCTAAAGCAATTTTCTGTTGGGATACTTAACCACATTCAGCTTCTAGCCAGGACAGCTTCAGTCTTCCGGAAAAGGGAAAACCATTCCTGGAGGCTGTTGTTTGAGTCTGAGTTTAAGAAGCTTACAGGCACTACTGGCTGGCATGAGATCTCGGGGACAGAACAAGGCTTAGACATCTGCCAAGATTCGATGCGACACCAAATGGGGCTCTACGGCTGAGCATCTGAGGCAGACAAAGTGGGAGAGACTCAGCCTAGTGCCTTGTTTACTGCTCCGGCCAGGCAGTAGTCACAAAGAAAACAAAATGGCAAAATAAATATAAACAAATGCATAGGCCTTCAAAGTTCCACTTTCCTCAACGCAGTGGCTCCTTACTGTATATAAGTAACTAAAAAGTGGCCAGCCTAGGGATGGTAGCACAGATGAAGGCCAGCCTGGGCTACACAGTGAGACTTTGTCTCACTCTTTTTTTAAGTGAATACATCTGTCGCACAAAGGTCTGCTAACATTCAAAGAACTAAATGTGTTACCAGTGTCACTATATGGCTTTATAATTATATTTAAACATGAGGGGGAAGGTATGTGAAAACATCACTCGACGGTTATCTCCCGACCCAGTGTGTGTGTGTGTGTGTGTGTGTGTGTGTGTGTGTGTGTGTGTGTGTAGTCTATCTAAGTGTGTATGCCTTAGTGTATGCTTACAGAAGACATTGAGACTCTTCCTCCACTGCTTTCTGCCTTATTTACTTCAGACACTGTCTCCCACTGAGCCTGGAGCTTAGCCAGGCTGGCAGCCAGCAAGCTCTAGAAATCCTCCTGTCTCTACCCCAACCGCACAGCGCTGGGGTTACAGGTACAAGCTGCAATGCCAAGTTTTTAACATGGTGTTGAGAATCTGGACTCAGGTCCTCATGCTTGTGCAACAAGAGATCTTACCACGGAGCTACCTCTTTTCAAACTGTACCAGAAGAGTGGGCTTTGGAGGCAACAGATCTATGTTGAATCCAGGCTCAGTGATCTTCAGATTAATTGTGAATTAGTAATTTAACCAATACTGTGAGTGACTTAGCTATGACTCGATGTACAAATCTCATAATTAAGTGTTCAATAAATGTTAATTACTTACTTTTTTCTGCAGGAAAAGGGGGTAAAAAATCCCAAGGACGGCCAATAGGCCTTAATTTCCTCCCTGTTAATAACTCATCAAGACAATTCACTTTTAGTCCCAGCACTTGGGAAGCAGAGGCAGGCGGATCTATATTAGTTTGCAGCCAACTTGGTTGTTATAGTGAGTTCCAGGCCAGCCAGGGTTACATAGTACGATCCTGTCTCCAAAGTCTCAGCCAAAGTAAGAACACAAATGAGGGGCATCCAAACAGAAAAGAAGGGACTTAAGCAACCCGTACTAGCAGAAGACATTAATTATGTATATTTTATATAATTATATACTTTATATATTATATTTTATAGAATTGGATATGGTTATATAAATTATATATAAAACAATACTACCAAAAAAATTAAAACTGATAAATTTAGAAAGGTTACAAAATATAAAATTAACATGTAAAATGTAGTTGGTTTTTTAATATAACAGTATCAAAATTGGTGAAAGTGAAAAATAAATCTAAATAAATAACCAATACCAGCGAAAACTTAAAATAAGACATATGTGAATAAATTTAGCCAAAGAAGTGAGTGATATCTGCAATGATTATTACAAAGCATCAATGGGAGCAACTGGAGAAGACACTAAGTTACAAGGTTTCGCAGCCTTCCCGGGTGCACAGATGGAAATAGGCACTACGTTTCACATGCCTGTGATACCCAAACTGATCTACAGAGTCAAAGCAATGCCCACTGAGATAGCCCTATATTTTTCACAGTACCAGAACAACCACTCCTAAAATGTCTTGAACAGAGGAATAAAAGTTAAGTGTTACAATATAAGACCTCAAAACACACTGCAAAGGGTAACAGGCTAACCTGTATGGTCCTGGTACAAAAACCTGGTGGTTTAAATGTGGTTTGGTAATATGCACTCCACCCCAAGTTCAGTCCCACCACTAAAAAGGGAGTGGGGAGCCAACGAGACAGAACAGAAACCCCCAGGAATACATATGTATATCCATACCCAGAAGACATAAACTATATAAAAAACCAACTCAAAATAAATAAGAATTAAATATAAAACCTGAACCTTTGAAACTATCAGGAAAGACACTTCAGAACATTGCTCTGGGCCAAGCTTTCTTTGGATTTGACCTCGAAGCCCAAGCAACCTTGACGAATGGGATCACATCAAAAGAGCTGCACAGCAATTGGAGACAACCAAAAGAGTTGAGAACACCTGACTGGGGAGGAAACATTTACAACTGATCACCCAGCAAGAGATGGCTCTGTAAATGGACCAACCTCAAACCGTTCAAATGTACAAAATCATGAGAACAAACTATTTGCCTAAGAGTATCTAGAAATTTCTCAGTAAATGCAAAAAAGAAAAACAAAACAAAACAAAAAATCTCCTGTGAGAGATCACCTTTAATCCCAGCACTCTGGAGGCAGAAGCAGGCAGATATCTGAGTTCAAGGCCTGCCTGCTCTACATAGTGAGTTCCAGGACAGCCAAGTCTACATAGTGAGACCCTGTCAGCATAGGTAGGTAGGTAGGTAGGTAGGTAGGTAGGTAGGTAGGTAG
>NW_004949096.1:25722497-25725899 GCF_000317375.1 Microtus ochrogaster
GCAATTAAAATAAAACTGGGGCACTCCTGTGGTGCCAGCAACTGAGAACCAGACACAGGCCGAGCTACACAATAATATTATGTCTCAACAAACAAAAGAATAGTTAACTAAATAAAGTCAGATGTATTGAAGTACATGTGTGATCCCATAGCTTAGAAATAGAGGCAGGAAAATCCTGAGATGGGGAAGCATGGGTACATAGTAAAATCCTGTCTAAAGGAGAAGAGAAAGAGGGGGAAAAAAATAACAAGAGCTAGGGAAGATACAGAGACAGGAACTTTCATCATATGCTGTAGGAACATCAGTTAGTACAGCATCACAGAAAGCAGTATGGATGTTCTTCAAAAAAAAAAGAAAAAGAAAGAAAGAAAGACAGTAAATATTCCACAATCTAACTACTAGGTACATATCCAAAGGAACTGGAGTCAGTATGCATAAGAAACAGTGGCATTCCCATGTTTATTTACTTATTTATTACACGTTTGTGTGCCCGTAAGCTTGTGCCGTGTGTGCAGGTGCCCTCAGAGACAGTTAAGAGTACTTGTTCCGGAGGACACAACGGCCTTTAACTCGGGCTCCATGGACCTGATGCCTTCGTCTGGTCTCTGCTGGCTCTGCACTTATGTGCATAAACATATGCATAATTTTTTTAAAAAGTCTCTTTTTCAAAAGAAGAGAATATATAGACACAAAGTCAGCCTTCAGAACATCTGAATGAAATGGTCACCAGCAGAAAAATGAATGGAACTAAGGGATATTATGCTAAGTTAAATAAGCTGGATACGCAAAGACCAATAGTATTACTTTTTCATTTATACGTGGAAACTAAAAAGTTGATCTTAAACGTAGAATAGTGGTGATGAGAGACTAGGACACGTGTAGGAAAGAGAGATGGCGGAGATGGTCAATGGGTACAGGAGTTCACTTAGAAGGAATCATTTCTAAAGATCAAAAGCAAAGTAGGAAAACTATAGTTGAAAATCAATTATTAGAAAACAGCTAACCTGGTGTGGGAGGTCCTTCTGTCTATATGTTGCTATTATTGGTTAATGAATAAAGGAACTGCTTTGAGCCTATGGCAAGGGCAGAACAGAACTAGGCGGGAAAAGCTAGGCTGAATGCTGGGAGAAGGGCGGAGTCGGGGAGAAGTGAAAGACCTGCAGCTACAGTCAGACATGACGAAACTTTGCTGGTAAGCCACTGCCACGTGGAGATATACAGATTAATAGAAATGGATTAAATTAGTAAAAGAGTTAGGCAATAAGAAGCTAGAGCCAATGGGCCAAGCAGTGATTTAATTAATACAGTTTCTGTGTGATTGTTTCGGGTCTAAGCTAGCCAGGTGGCTGAGAACCAACAAGCGACCCTTCTTACTACACTAGCCTGGAGGACTTTTAATGCTGTCAACTGTCATAATTAGGGCTTCTATTGCTGTGATTAAACACCATGACCAAAGCAACTTGGGGAGGAAAGAATTTATTCAGTTTACACTTCCAAATTGCTGTTCACCAAAGGAAGTCAGGACAGGAACTCAAGCGGGGCAGGAATCCGTAGTCAGGAGCTGGTGCAAGGGCCATAGAGGGGTGCCGCTTACTGGTGCACAGGCCATAAAGGGGTGCCGCTTACTGACTTGCTCCCTGCTGGCTTTCACAGCCCATTTTCTTACCCAAACAACCCACAATGCATCACTAATTAAGAAAACCCCTTAGCTGGGCAGTGGTGGCGCACGCCTTTAATCCCAGCACTCAGGAGGCAGAGGCAGGCGGATCTCTGTGAGTTCAAGACCAGCCTGGTCTACAGAGCTAGTTCCAGGACAGGCTCCAAAGCCACAGAGAAACCCTGTCTCGAAAAACCAAAAAGAAAAAGAAAGAAAACCCCTTACATCTGGATCTTAGGGAGGCATTTTCTCAGCTGAGGTTCCCTCCTTTCAGATGACTCTAGCTTGTATGTCAAGTTGCCATAAGACTAGGCCGCACACCAAGACAAAGAAGTAATGTATTTCTAACACGATAGGTATATCAAATCCTTCTGATCTCATCATTACACACTGTATCCATGTATCGAAATGCTACTTAATGCCCCATAAATGTATAGTTACTATGCGTCATTTAAATTTTAATATATACTTTGGGGCAAGTAATACAGCTCAATGGGTAAAAGCACTTGTGCAAGTCTAATGACGAGGGTTCTATCCACAGTGCAAGGAGAAAATAGACTCCAGAAGGTTGTCCTCCAACCTCCACACCTACACCCCAACACCCCCCCAATACCTCCACCAAACTCACGCACACACATAAGCGGAGACTGCTTGTTCATATTCCGGCTTCCCAGACCCAAATAATCACACAGAAACCATATTAATTACAACACAGTTTGGCCAATGACTCAAGAGTCTTCCTAGATAGCTCTTACATCTTAAATTAACCCATTTATATTCGTCTGTGTTTTACCACGAAGCTGTCGCGTATTGGTAAGGTTCCGACATGTCCTTGGCAGCTACATGGCATCTTTCTGACTCAGCCTTCTCTCTCTCTCTCTCTCTCTCTCTCTCTCTCTCTCTCTCTCTCTCTCTCTCACACACACACACACACACACACACACACACAAATATATTTCTAAAAAATAAACACTAAATAAATTCTTGCATTTTATGAAATTAATGATTGCATCAAGGATAGTGTCACACTTCAGCTAGGTATTCAGTAAAGGTGATTGGCCTGAGGATTAGGTTATCAAAGTCTGTAAACCTCTGGGCTCCCGGAGAATTTACTTTGGAGTATTTGGAGTAGTACATAGCTAGAAGTTGTTTCCGTTTGCATCCAGAGGGTACTCAAAGGATGTGCACTCTGTGGAGTCTTGCAGCTGGACAACGGTCCCTACACAGGCAGAACTCTATTGTCTGGCTTTCAGAGCTCTGCAGTTAATCCTGATTTAAGACACCAATGTGCCCACCGTAAGACGTGAGAACAGAGAGACCTCGGGAAGGTCGGTCAATCTTTAGGTACTCAACAAGACGAAATATCAATCTGAAAAGTGGGAAGGACCAAAATGAAGACATGATCTTCCCCATGTCCCTCCATCCAGATGTGACCACAGAGAGTGTTACCTAGGCAATGCTGGGATGGGATAAAGGAAACACAGGATAGAGGAACAAACATTTCTCTGAGTGAATCTGTTCTGGTTCATGTACCCGGGCCCGCGCTGTAGCGGGTAATTGCAGGGACACTATCAGACTTTGGGACCCCGGAGATAGCAAAACCGGAGGCCGGTAGCCCAGTCCTTGGGCCGCAAGCAGCCAGGGGCTGCGCGTGCACCGTCCACGCGCGTCCCCCGGCTCCGTCCGGCGCAGGCGCCGTACGCCGGCTGCCTGCCGCAGCATCCCGCGCCGCTTACCCGTGTGCT
>NW_004949096.1:25726180-25727649 GCF_000317375.1 Microtus ochrogaster
GAGAGCGAAGGCCCCACCGGAAGCGGCCGGGCGAGCACGGGGCCCGGTGATCCGGGTGCGGGCCGGTCGGGGCGGGGACCGCAGTAGTGATCTGTAAAGAGGGGACTCTCTAAAGTCACTTTGTGTGATCGCTCTTAATTCTTACGAGTATTTGCAGAACATTAAGCCCGAGGTGTACGATGAGTTTCTTAGCTAACTTTTCTAATTTAAAGAGGATATGTCATTTTAAAATCAGGATTTAGGAAGGAAGTAGGGTGAGTTCCGCATGACAGGTGGGACAGCAGTTCGAGTGTGTAGAGAGGAGGGTGGGAGAGTAAAAAGGGTGCTTGAAAAATCTTGAAAAGAAAAAGAATTTGTAAACCTAATTGCTGTTACATTTACTGGCTCTTGATTCTCATAGGAACTTGTGTTGCCCTTATTCTGCAGTGAGGTAACAGCCCTAGAGAAGTTAACTCACTTAACAGGACTTGGCCAGACAGTATCCAAAGACAAGGGTAGCAGGAAAGTTATAGAAAGCCGTGAGAGGATGTAACTCAGTGGCAGAGTGCTGAACTCGTCTTTGGCACGGGTAATAAATAAATAAATAATAAATAATTTTTTTAAAAAGCAAGAAGAAGAAACCACAGAGGCCAAGTTTTGTTTTGTCTTAGGGAAGCTACAGGAAAATAATGAAAGCAAGCCGGTGGTGGCACATGTGCCTTTAATCCCAACATTCGAGTTAAAGTCAGGCAGATCTCTGAGTTCAAGACCGGTCTGCTCTATAGAGTGAGTTCCAGGACAGTCAAGGCTAAACAGAAACCCTTTCTCAAAAGACTGAAAAATAAAAAAACAATGAAAGCAAAAGATAGAAATCAACCTGGCAAAAGAAGTGTCACTTTCTTCCCCGGCCTTTCCTGGCCCTTCCCCACTGCCATATATTGCTTTTATTGTGCACAGAACCACACAGGCAGTAATATGTCCAGAACTGAAGAGAGATCAACCCCACCCTAAAGTCCTAAACTCACAAGGAAGACAGTTATATAGAAAGATGACTTCTGCTCTCATGAGCTAAATGCAGAAAGAGTTTCGGGACCAAAGCTAGAAGTAGCTCTTCATGATTCGTGGACACCCCAGCTACAGCCTGCTGACTGAACAGAAGCTGGCCCAGCTAATAGGTGGGAGGGAATGGGAGAACCTACAAAGATGAGGGGACCCCTGAAGATTTGTCAACTTGAGAGATATACAGTCTTTGAAACGGCTATCCCTTGCAGAGCATTAAAACCCACCAGTTGTCTCCGTGCACAGTAGATCCTTTCCTCTGGACTCACCAGGCCTATGACCTGAACTACTAGACTCAGGTTTGGAACCCACATTGAAAACACAAACATTAGGCTGGAGAAACCGCTCCATTGGGAAAGTGCTGAGCCCAAATCCACAGCACCAACATGAAAAGCCTGGCTGTGTGTCCCATGTGCAAATACCTGGTGCTC
>NW_004949096.1:25727945-25729418 GCF_000317375.1 Microtus ochrogaster
TTAGGAAAGAAAAGGTTTATTTCTTCTTCCAATTTAAAATCCATCATTATGGGAAGTCACGCAGGAACTCCAAAGCAGGAAGTAAAAGCTTGAAGTAGAAACCACAGAAATCCTGCTTTCTGATTTGTTTGCTCTATTTCAGCTGTCTTTTAAAAAACTATTTTATGTGTATGAGTGTTTTACCTGCACATATTACATGTACCACATGAGTACCTGGTACCCACAGACACCAGCAGACCACTTTGGATTCCCTGGAATCTAGAGATAGGGATGGATGGATGGATGGATGGATGGATGGATGGATGGATGGATGGATTGATTGATTGATTGATGATTGATTGATTGATTTATACATACATACATACATACATAGAGTCATGTGAGTCACTGTGAGTCATACATGGGTGATGATAACCAAACGTTAGTCCACTGCAAGAGCAACAAGTGCTCTTAACCACTGAGCCATCTCTCTAGCCCCTCAGTTCCCTTCTGTTTCTTTGCCGCCCAGCCCCACATGCCTGAGGATTGTACTGTTCACAGTGGGCTGGGCTGGGCTCTCCCACACCTACCAGCAATCTAGAAAATGCCCCACAAACCGGCCCTAATGCCAACATGATGAAGGTCACTCTTCAGTTGAGGTTCCCCTGCCGTGGTGTGATAACAACCAAGATTAGCTATCACACTGAGAAACCCTGTCTGAAAACCATGAACAAAATGATCTTCTCTAACTGTTTAATACATGAGCCTTCTGGATAAATATCTAGAGACCGAGAAACAAAGTGAGTTTTGGTCAAAGTTGTCTTTGTAACCGATATTAGCCTTTATTGTGACCACACTTGCTTGTAAACATATTTTAATATTTTGTAGAATTTTAATTATTTTACATTAGTGATTTCATCAAGTGTATGCTGTCAAATTTATCTGCATTCTCGTGATAAAAAAAAAGCTTAATTTCTCTACATTTTAAAATTACAAACTGCAATTTAGTAAGATTTCCTATATATGCAAATAAGTTTGTAATCATTTCCTTACAATATTTTTTTTCAAAAAACAAAAAGGTGGAGAGTGATAAGTGATTGAGGAAGACACCCCAAAATCAACTGCTGACCTCCATACTTAGCTCACATAAACATGCACGCTCAAACATACATGTGCTATATCACATACACAAAAGAAAACACAAACATTAAATAATTTTATGATCATACAGCGAGTAATTAATAGAATGGTTCAAGCCCAGGGTTGTCTGCCTTCAAAGTCTTGAGAAATCAGTCTGTAAAGGAGATTGACAGTCCAGTCAGAGGCGTGAGGTCATTAGGAAAATCCAGGCCATAGTCATCAGGGTGTGGCTGGAGATGAGAGCCAAGAAGACAGCCGACAAGTGGGAAATTTAGAATTCTACACTCCAATATACATATTAGAGTACTACTCAGCAGTAAAAAACAAGGACTTCTTGAAGTTTGCGTACAAATG
>NW_004949096.1:25730128-25731550 GCF_000317375.1 Microtus ochrogaster
AAAAAAAAAGAATTCTACACTCCAGTGTAAATGGGGAAGTCAGGATCTGAGAAATAGTGGTGATGCCCACATTCCTTACTTGTATGGACAGTTAGTTAATTGTGCCATTAATAGAGAATCAAGAGTTAGGGAGGAGGATGTATCAGGGTAAGCCAACCTAAATCATAAAATTTTAACACATATAGAAAGCTTCACCCTCATTACCCTTTCATGTACACCAATAATAATAGTAGTTTTAACATTTCATTCCACATGTTAGTTATCTCTTTGCCATAACAGTTAACATTTTGTTGGTTAGTGTAATGGTACAAATAATACTATTATTTCTGACATGGTGCACTAAAAAATCATTTCTACATTTTCCTTTTATTCACACTATAATTTTATACTTTCTATTTGGTAAGATAGATAGATAGATAGATAGATAGATAGATAGATAGATAGATAGATAGATAGATAGACAGACAGATACTTTGTATCTACCTGTGAAATTCAGATTGCCAGTGGCACTCAGGATTAATGTGTTCTTCCCTATTCTGAGCTCTCAAATTCAGTAGTCCCATCTCTCCAGAAACACCAAGCACAGGACCATGACAATAGTAAGGAGAGTCATATTCTTATACCATAAAGGAACCAGCAAGACTTAGACAGATATAAACGCCATTTTTAAGAACACACTGGACAGTCTAGACTCCATTCTCCGGGTGACCAAGTCAACAATGGTTTGGTACATTATCTCTTTAAGATTCTGTGTTCAGTGGCAAAGCTGGTAGTAGGTTGAAATAAGGCGTTGTCTTAGTTAGGGTTTCTTTTGCTGTGAAGAGACACCATGACCACATAACTCTAGCCTACAGTTTCAGAGGTGTTGTCCATTATCATCACAGTGGAACACGGCGGCAGGCCAGCAGACATGGTGCTGGAGAAGGACCCGAGAGGTCTACATTTTGATCCCCAGGCAGCAGAAGGAGTCTGTGTGCTACACACTGAGGTCACTTGAGCACTGGAGACCTCAAATCCTGCCCCCAATAGTGACTTAAGTTTTCCACATCTAATCCAACAAAGCCACGCCTTCTAATAGTGCCACTCCCTATGGGAGTCATTTTCTTTGAAACTACCAAGGCATTATGGAGGTTTTTACACAATAGAAATTGTCAAATGTCTTCAAAGCAAGGCTTACACACAGGGCAGTGAGCAATCCGATTTCTTTTGGCCTACTATTGCAAAATACCATGAACTGGGTAGCTCTCAAAGAAATCTGGCTCCCACAGATCTGAAGCTGTCCAATCCAAGAGCAGGGTCGTGGCAAATCTGTTGTCTGGTGAGGGTCCATGTGTTTGTTTGTTGAAATAAGAGCGGCGGAGCTGCGTCCCCCGCACCCGGCCGCCCACATGGCTAGCTTAGCTTATGCCCCGAAATAATTAC
>NW_004949096.1:25739085-25742252 GCF_000317375.1 Microtus ochrogaster
GCAGTGTTTAAAAGAATACAGTTTCCGTGTAATTATTTCGGGTATAAAGCTAGCCATGTGGGCGGCCGGCTGCCAGGGAGGGAAGCAGCCACGCTGCTCTTATTTCAACACTCTAGGGCCTTAGCTTTGCCCTTTTGGTCTTTCATGGATTATTTATTAAAACATAAATAAAATATCACTATACTAACCCAAGACCATGGAACTTACAGTTTCTCGCTACTTGGAAAATAAAATATTATGATAGTTCTTTCCTTCTTCCTTCCTTTCTTTAATTTAAATGGGTCTCATTATGTAGCCCTGGCTGGCCTGGAACTCACTATATAGACCAGGCTAGCCTTGAATTCACAGAGATCCACCTGCCTCTGCGTCTCAGGTGCTGGGATTAAAGTCGTGCACCGCTGCCTCCAGGCTGTTTGGGATAGTTCTAAAACAAATCATGGATCCCTTGCAAATACGAATTTTATAGAACAAGCACAGTTTCTTGATTCTCCCTCTGCAAACAGGCAGACTTTTAAATAGTTTATCTCCCTCCTATGCCGAGTGCATGAAAAAGAAGATGGAGAAACATCTGTAAGTTTTCCCAGAAAGAAGGCCGCCCTTACTTTTTCTTTTGAAAGAGTATCTCAGTCATCTGCACCAAAGAGCCCTTTACTCGTCCTGTAGCCCAGTCAGGCCCATGAATGGTCCACCCTTCTGTCTAAACCTGCAGCATAGCTGGGGTTATAGGCTTGTGCTACAAAGCCTAGCTTTTCATTTGTTGGGTATTTTAAACATCTCAATCTGTTGCTGAGGGGTGCTCACAGGTTACAGATGAAGGGGAGCTTACCAGAGCTCCTCTTTGAGGCCCCAAGTTCTGTCCACTCTGTGCTGGAGATGAAAGTCAGCTAATGATGAAATGTTTGAGGTCTTGGCTCAGGGCTAGGCAACTCCTCAAAATGGACGGAACTAATCCCTAAAATACACAGGACAGGCTTCTACCACCTTCCCTCCTCACCCTAAACTGTTGGCTAGGCTTTCTATTTCTTAAAGGCGGATGTGATCAGAAAATAATGTCCACCTCTTCCAAACCTGTCTGGTGTCTGGGCCATATACTCCACCTTCCCTCGGGATACTATTGTTGGGGCCTCTGCTCTAGTGGCAGGCAGTTACTTCTATTATCACATTAGGTCCTATGCCAGCTCACTTACCAGTTCACTCCAGAATCTCTCTCAGTCTCTCCCATGTGTCGGTTTTTACCTTCTAATGTGCCGCCATTCTCATGAGCATGAAAAAGTAGATTATGTCCACCTTTCTTTACAAATAAGAAAAGGCCAGCTAGAGAGAAGGCTTAATGCTTAAAAGCACTGACTACTCTTCCCGAAAACCAGGGTTTGATTCCCAGCATCCACCTAGTGGATAACTGTCTGTAACTCCAGTCCTAAGAGACTCCCTCTTCTGGCCTTCGATTGGTATTGCATACGGCGCGAAGTTGGTCCACAGACAAGCAAGCAGTCAGTAGCATAGCTTCCTCCCACTCTGCTCCTCCTGGTCCCTCTTTCCTTTATGTCTCAAAGCTCTCCGAGCACCACAGCCCCAAACAGCTTACCAAGATGCACCTTATCTCCTTGGAACTAAACCCAGGCTCCTGTGTCAATCCTCATCTTACTAGATTTCTCAGCTTTGCTTGATGCATGCAGTGTGTCCCTGCGTCCTTAAGACATTTTCTTCCTATTGCCTACAGAAAAGCATGTTTCCATTAGGAATTATAAATGCATAATCTTGTTTTTACTTCTATTGGGAAGGGTTTGCTAACTGCCAAGGAATTCTGGGCTTTCAGATTTTCCCATAAACCTAACTGCAGCAGTTCTTCCAAGGCTTTTTATGACATGGCACACATAGAAAAATGATAGATTCCCCAAAGTCTGGGGATACCGCCCAAGACAGAAAGGAAGGGAGTCCCCCCACCACCATCACACCCCAGGAGTAGGAGACAAGCTTCACACATGAATCCAGGGGCTTCGGTTTAGTCCTCAAGTATAAGCTGTCTCACCAGCTTTCCTGCCCTATGGTGACAGTGCAACTATTCAGTATCCTCGAGAATGACCCTTCTGTCCCAAGAATTTGACCCCAAAGCATCCAGTCTTCCTGGATGCTGTTTAGGGCTGAACAAGACTAAGTCTCTCAATTCATGCACCTGAGCATCTTTTACGCTCCAAGGCATCTAGCACTAGTAAACAGTGTTTTTAAAGCATTGGTTAAAATTGTGCCCCAGATATTATTACTTTATAGACAATGAGAAGCCACTTTCCCCCCCCCTGATTTTTAAAAAATAATAATTTTTCCAGCTCAATCAGTTTCTCCTCCCTCCGTCCTCCCCCCATCCCTCTTCTCATCCCCACCCACTCCAAGAAGCCGTCTATTAACTGAAATGAACTTTAGACTGCATGCGCTTCTTCTGAGTCAGAAGTTAGATGTTTGTTACTTTAAAAGAACCATCTTTAAAAACAAACAAAAACAGGCATGCGCAAACTTTGTTTCTTCACACATTCCTTCAGTAGGAATTCCCCTTGGCTTTTAACCCATTGTGAGCATGTGTTTTAAGCCTGCCGCTTCCCTGCACTACCTCCAAGGCTCATTTCCATTTTCTATCCCTAGCATTCACACCCACAGGCCACCTTCACCCTATCCCCACCCCCACCCCACCCACAACCACACCCTTCATTTCCACCCTACTATCCCTCACCCCCACCATCCACCCAGTCTTTATTATATTCATTTATTATATTCATCCCTTTCTCATCTTCATCTTCTCAACCCCCTTTTTAAAAAATTGCCACAAGAGGGCAGCAGATTCACACATATGAATGGTACTCAGGCAGTGAGGCGCATTAAAATGCAAACGATAATTCACCAAACAATTAAAAGGACACAAAGCTGGGTGGGTGGGGAAGGGGATGGATCTGGGAGAGGTTGTGGAAAGGAGTGGATATGTTCACAACACAGCATACGAACTTCTCAAAGAACTAGTAATGATATCCTGATAAAAACGCTACTGAAGGTTCAGATATTTCTGTGGAAGAAAAACGGTTTCAAGGGGAGAAATAGAGGAAAGAGAAAGGGCATTGGGGCACGAAGATGACCAAAATTCATTTTTTGCATGTATAAAAATAGAAGAGAATTTTTCATTA
>NW_004949096.1:25742504-25745678 GCF_000317375.1 Microtus ochrogaster
CTGGAGAGATGACACAGTGGTTAAGAGCACCGACTGCTCTTCCAGAGGTCCTGAGTTCAATTCCCAGAAAACATATGGTGGCTCACAGCCATCTGTAATAAGATCTGGTGCCCTCTTCTGGCCTGCGGGCATACATGTAAGCAGAATATTGTATACTAAATAAATAAAATAAAGTTTAAAAAAAATACTTATTCACTAGGCAGAATAATTTTGCAATGATTATATATATACATACATTACTATACTGTTTCCCAATGCAATGATGATGTGCACATATATATATATATGTTTTCCAAAATTTATTTTGCCTTTTACCTTATTCTTACCTTATCTATCTCAACACTATCAATTCTAACAATAGTGTGATAATAATTAAGTCATTTTCTAAGAAAAAAAGTTCAATAATCCATAATCTTACTCTACATACATTTCATACTCTGGAAGTAATGATGAATGGAAAAAAAATCAGGCAGAACTGTGATGAGTGGCGATGACCTGTTTATGTCTCTTCCAGATACCGGTGGAGAAGAGGGGAGGCAGAACAGAGCAGCTTCAAACCTCAGACTAAATCCGAAAACAACTTCCTGAACCAGGATGGAGGGGGAATCTTACCACAATGAAACCACCGTCAATGGCACCCCAGTAAATCACCAGGCTTTGGAACGCCATGGGCTTTGGGAAGTCATCACTATTGCAGCGGTGACGGCTGTGGTCAGCCTGATGACCATTGTGGGAAATGTCTTGGTCATGATCTCCTTCAAAGTCAACAGTCAGCTCAAGACGGTAAACAACTATTACCTGCTCAGCTTGGCCTGCGCCGATCTCATCATTGGGGTCTTCTCCATGAACCTCTACACGACCTACATCCTCATGGGTCGCTGGGTTCTCGGGAGTCTGGCTTGTGACCTTTGGCTTGCCCTGGACTATGTTGCCAGCAACGCTTCTGTCATGAACCTTCTGGTGATTAGCTTTGACCGTTACTTTTCCATCACAAGACCACTGACATACCGGGCCAAGCGTACCCCAAAGAGGGCGGGCATCATGATCGGCTTGGCCTGGTTCATCTCCTTCATCCTCTGGGCGCCAGCAATCCTCTGCTGGCAGTACTTGGTGGGCAAGAGGACAGTACCACCCGATGAGTGCCAGATCCAGTTCCTCTCTGAGCCCACCATTACTTTCGGCACTGCCATCGCTGCCTTCTACATCCCTGTCTCCGTCATGACCATACTCTACTGCCGGATCTACAGGGAAACCGAGAAGCGAACCAAGGACCTGGCTGACCTCCAGGGTTCTGATTCTGTGGCAGAAGCCAAGAAGAGAAAGCCGGTTCACAGGACCCTGCTCAGATCTTTCTTTAGCTACACTAGACCCAGTCTGGCCCAGAGAGAAAGGAATGACTGGTCATCCTCCCGCAGAAGAACTTCAACCACAGGACAGCCAACCCAGACCACGGGCCTAAGCGCTGACTGGGACAAGGCTGAGCAGGTCACTACTTGTAGCAGCTATGCCTCCTCAGAGGATGAGGCCAAGACTACCACTGACCCTGTCTTCCAAGTGGTCTATAAGAACCAGGCCAAGGAAAGCCCGAGGAAGGAATTCAGCGCTGAAGAGACCAAGGAAACTTTTGGGAATGCTCAGACTAAAAACAATGACTATGACACTCCCAAGTACTTCCTGTCCCCGGCTACTGCTCAGAGACTCAAGAGTCAGAAGTGTGTTGCCTATAAGTTCCGACTGGTGGTAAAAGCTGATGGGACCCAGGAGACTAACAATGGCTGTCGCAAGGTGAAAATCATGCCCTGTACCTTCCCGGTGTCCAAAGACTCTTCCACGAAAGGCCTGGATCCCAACCTCAGCCATCAAATGACCAAACGAAAGAGAATGGTCCTAGTCAAAGAGAGGAAAGCAGCCCAGACCTTGAGTGCCATCCTCTTGGCCTTCATCATCACGTGGACCCCTTACAACATCATGGTCCTGGTTTCCACCTTCTGTGACAGGTGTGTCCCTGTCACCTTGTGGCACTTGGGTTACTGGTTGTGCTACGTCAACAGCACTGTCAACCCCATCTGCTATGCTCTCTGCAACAGAACCTTCAGGAAGACCTTTAAGATGCTGCTCCTCTGCCGGTGGAAAAAGAAAAAAGCAGACGAGAAACTGTACTGGCAAGGGAACAGCAAGCTACCCTGAGAAGTCAGCAACTCCCCTCGCAAGAATCATAATCATGGTCTAGTTTGCTTATTTTCAAGGATGACATCTGCCATTGTGAGTCCCTAAAGACTTGTCAAGGCTCAAGGTCTGTGGTCGAATGAAGAGTCACACACACACAGCAACAATTGCCACATGAAGTGAGTCTTGTCTATTACCAAGGCCACCTGATGCCACTAGAGTCTGCCAGTGGAGCAGAGAGATAGACTCAGGGCCCTGCTCTGGAAGTACATTTGAGTCTTGGTGAACAATAATTTTGGGAACTGATCTGTGCAGAACAGGAGGGACCAGATGGAAATCTTCCCCTGTGGCATTCTGTCATAGACTGTTATGGAATATGTGTGTCTGTGTGAAGTTGTCTTATACCAGTGAGAATCAGGAGAATGTAGGCCACTGTCGCCTCTGGATAAGAATGATATTCAACTGGCTTCTAAGAATACTACTCGTTGTAATTTAATCAGCACTTATTATGCAGCTATCACGTGTTTTGTACTGTGGCATGTTATTCTGTTCATATGCAGAACGATGCTCTCACTCCCCCTTTCATAGCTATGACAACGCCTGTACCCAGTGAAACCATGGTGATTCCCACAGACCATCAGTTTCTCAGCATCCTGAGTCAAGAAGGGTGCTGACGTTGGCACACTTGGTCTCCTAAAGGGGCTTCTATTCTGCTACTAATGATGATCAAGTTTCCGTGCAGTTATTTTTGTGCTTTACCAATGAGGTAATTATTTCTCTAAACAAAGATTATGTATCATTTTTGGTGCCCATTTGGAGTCATTTACTAAATATGCCGTGTTCCCAGGAGAAACTAATTGTATAACAGCCCTGTGCAGTAAGGATCCTCTCCAGGATATTGAATGTTGGGTCCTTTATGTTGTTTTCAGGGGAATTGCTTTCTTTTTTTTTTCCTTACAAATTATATGCTTTTCTTTTTTATTTTTATTTTTTTCATTTATTTTTTTT
>NW_004949096.1:25746053-25761053 GCF_000317375.1 Microtus ochrogaster
GAATATTCTCTCTCTCTCTCTCTCTCTCTCTCTCTCTCTCTCTCTCTCTCTCCCTCTCTCTTTCTCTCTCTCCCTTCCTCTCTTATATGTCTTTCATATTTGGAAGAAATGACTTCCTTGTTCAGTCCTACCCAAATTCACTCCAAAGTGAGAAGCTCAGAAACTTACCATTGAGAGTTCAGCGCAGTTGGTTATGGTCCTTAAATATGAACGCTTTGGCTAGGAGGAGCCCAGTGATACGACATTTTCCTCCACATCCATGAGGCACCAGATTTGACCCTCAGCACCAAAGCAAACATTGTTTAAACGTAAGTTTCATCTTAAAAGCTAAGTGTAAGTTATAGGGACATAAAAACAAAAATTATCAACATACATTTGTACCTTGGAATTATTTAAAAACTGATTAGATGGAACTATTTAACTGAAGTATTTTTATATAAACAAACTGGAGATGGAGTGGTGCTTGTTCAACAGTGCTTGTCCAGCATGCTCAAAACCCTGGGTTTGAGTGTTAGAACCAGGAGAGGAAAAAATTGAACCTAAGATGCTTCTTTGATGACTCTAAACATAAATACATGTACAAGAAATTAAAGCTTAGGGCTGGAGAGATGGCTCAGAGGGTAAGAGCATTGCCTGCTCTCCCAAAGGTCCTGAGTTCAATTCCCAGCAACCACATAGTGGCTCACAACCATCTGTAATGAGGTCTGGTGCCCTCTCCTGGCTTGAAGGCATACACACAGACAGAATATTGTATACATACTAAATAAATAAATATTTAAAAAAAGAAATTAAAGCTTAATTTAAAGTTAAATTAATGAAAGCCCCACAGTAAGAGCAGTGAAGAGCTACCTGAAGAACTGGCAGGTGGGGAAATGCTCTCAGACACTTCCTAGTTAGATCTGCTATTATTTGACACTGTGTTAAAAAAATTCTCTACACTTCAGTTGGGTGTGGTGGAACATACCTATAATCCCAGCACTTGAGCAGTGGAGGCAGCTTTGTCTATAGCAAGATCCTATTTCAAAAAGAAAAAAAAATCTGGATTTCATTTCACTCAGTGGAAGCCAGCTCTCTTTCAACTTCATTTGCTAAGAGGATGGCAAAAGAAGAAAAGAAGGAGGAGGAAGAGGAGGAGGAGGAAGAGAAGAAAAAGAATTGTCCTGGTTTCCTGGGAATTGGATGTGTGCCTGAGTTCTTCCTCCGACCCTAGAAGAAGAGAGTTACATACCAAGGAGCCTTTAGGATGGGGAACTCTTGGGCAGCACAAGGTGAATCTACCCAGGCTTCTATTCTATCCTGCAGAGACCTGATGTTGAGATGGAACATGTTTGATGCCCCATAGCTGTGGAAGGGCAGGTTCCTACCTGCCAAGAAACTAGCAGAAAATACTAATTGGCTCAAATCGCTAAGAAGAGTTCCCAGGCCTACGTGACACCAGGAGGGTGTGGCTTTATTCCGAAACCTGCTCTACCAGCTGTAGACGCACTTGATTCTCTTCCTTTAAGGCCTTGGCTGCTGGCAAAATTGGAAATCTTTCCATGAAAATGGCATTTTAATCCTATATTGGCTATTCATCAGTCACAGTAGAGGGATAAGGCAGTTAAAGCAAAGGACCCCAGAGCCGGAGTGGAGAGAGTATTGCTCCACCACCACACAGAATGAGCGTTGTTAGTTTATCTTTTGTGAAACTGATCCTTATTGACTTTGGAAAGTAGCCAGGTTCACAAGGCTCCTCATGTCTATTAACACAGACAAAGTATACCCCAAAACCACTAGGGGAAACCAAAGTTTCCTTGAGTTGGGGCCTTAAGTGGGGCCTTCAGAATGCAAAGATTCAACTGTCAACTACAGGTATTCGGTGATTGGGTGGGGTATGTCCTGTCCTACACCTTCTGGACTAGGATCCCAGATCCCAGCGTCCTGAGCTCTGTCTGTGGTGAAAACTGTGTTCTGCTTTAACTAGTTATCTATTGATGCTATGTGTTGCTAATAATGTGATTTGTTTCTGTTTGGCTGTGAAGTTGGTGACAATTCCCAGTTTTCCATTTCTGTTTGGTTAAGCAATGTGCCTTGCCAGTGTTCCTATGCTTTGCTCCTCTGGTGAGTGTCCTCTGAGGGTGACGCTGGCAGTTATCTGTATTGTGACATCTGCACCTAAACCCCTGGGTTGGGATATATAGCCGTCTACTACAAATATCCGAATCACAGCAAAACGTATCGTACTCATGTTGTTCTGGATATTAAAGACATTCAACCGCCCAGGGATTCCATGAAAAGTGTTAAAACTGGAGAATCGTCTCCGGTTAGCATGACAGACCCAATTTGTACCGGGGTCTTACCCAGCTCTGCATGGCCTTCCCTTTTATGACAGGGCACACAATGTGGAACACACATCCCTTTTGCTACCTTCTGTGGTGTGCCATTCCAGTTACCAATGATCAAATTAAGATTAAATAATGATAATAAAACGTCTATGGCTAAAAGTCTTCCTTTCTCCTGTAGGACTGGGATGCGGGACAAACCTGGAAGCCCAACTCTTCTCAGACAGAGGCCCTGTGCCAACGGGAACAGCCTCACTTTCTCCCCCGTCGTTTCATTAGCATTTTGTGATTGTAATTTCTCTCTCCTTCATGTCATTGCATCAGTAAAGTTCAGGATTATGCAAGCTCTTTGCTAATTTAAGGAAATCTAGACAGGGAGTGGGTAAATGTGTTAGGAAAGGAGCCAGAAGCACATTTTTTAAAAAAAACAAATTCTTTTGAATTCTGAACTTATATAAAAGCTGAATAAATACTAGAAGCAACTCTTTATACTTCATCTGTTTTACAAACCCATTAAAGTTTTGTCCTATTTGTGCGCTCTCTCTCTCTCTCTCTCTCTCTCTCTCTCTCTCTCTCTCTCTCCACAGCTGTGTGTGCTGGCCCTCAATTTTTTTTCCCTCACAGGTCTTAGAGTAGGTTTTCTCTATGTGTCTATTTACCTTGGAATGTCTCCATGTTTGTTTCTTAAGAACAATGTTACTTTTATGTAACTACTGCACAAATAACAAAAATCAAGAAAATTGGCATTGCTACAATGTTGTTTTGTAGTCTATAGACTGCTCAAATTTTACTAGTCCTACAAATTTTTGTTTGTTGTAAGAATTTCTTTTCCAGTCGGGGTCTAATCTAGGACCAAACAGAATGCCTTATCATGGCGTGTTTAGAACCTTGCATCTGGAGGAGGGCCTCAGCTTTTCTTGGCCTTTTGTAGCGTGTGCGGTTTTTCAGGCCCTTCTGCACGCTAAGCAAGCACTCCTCTGCTGATCTACAGACTCAGTCCCACAATGGTCCTGCACTTTCCTTCCCTCTACTTTGAGACATGACCTGGCTATTTTGGAACTCAAGATTCTCCAGCCTTAGCGTCCCCAGTGCCGGGATTTTAAGCCTTAGCTGCTCCCCACACTGATTTAACTTCTTTTTAATAAGTAGAATGTTAATGTTTGTAAAAGTCAAAACTAAGGTTTATTCAGAGAAGTGCTCCTCTGTCCTCTATTTCTTTTATCCTGTTCCATCATTGTCTAGTTTACAGTCTCTGTTTCTCCCCCTTTGTCTTTATTTATTTATTTATTTATTTTGTTTTGTTTTGTTTTTCAAGACAGGGTTTCTCTGTGGCTTTGGAGCTCCCTTTGTCTTTAACAAAACAAACAAACAAACAACAAAAAACAAAGGCCAACAAGAAGGCTCCACGGATAAAGCTGCTTGCCTCTAAACCCAAGTTCAATCTCTGGGACCCACGAGGTGGAAAGAGAGAACCAGTTCCTGCAAATTGTCCTCTGATGGCACACAAACAAAATAAATAAATAGAAAAGGCTTTTAAAAATTCTTGTAGCCATTTTGCTCAGTGTTTGCATCCCATTTTAAAATCCTGCATATTTTGATGTTTTAAGAAAGTATCCTCTACTTTTCTCTTTCTGTGAAAAATAAAGCTCTGACTTTTCTACAGAGATTATTTCCCCAAAACTCACCATCCCTGGGGCCCTCAATTTACAAAAGAGCTGTGTAGACATGGATGTCTCTATCAAGCAATTTTTCATTGGGTATTAGGTTCTAGAGCTCTCCATAAAGCTAAACACATGGGTCCCAGAGAAGATACATTCTATGCCTGCCTCTAGCAGCTACTATTGCTGAAAACTTTGAAAACATCCAGAAGAACTAGTTGAGTTATGTCTTAGGGTTTCTATTGCTGTGAAGAGACACCATGGCCGCAGCAACTCTTATAAATAAAAACATTTAATTGAGGTGGCTCCCGTACAGTTTCAGAGGTTCAATCCATTATTACCAGGATGGGGAGCATGGTGGCATGCAGGCAGATGTGGTGCTGGAGCTGAGAGTCCTATATTAAAACTCAGAAGCAACAGAAAATCGACTGACCCTCACACTGAGTGAAGCTTGAGAAAAAAGACCTAAAAGCCCGCCCACACAGTGGCACACTTCCTCCAACAAGACCACACCTATTTCAACAAGGTCACATCTCCTAATAGTGCCACTCCCTTTGGGGGCCATTTTCCTTCAAACCACCACAAGTTATGGAGAGAGTAAGTGATAACAGACAAAAAAAAACCTCATATGTTCATGTCAAACTCAGAGAGGAGACAGTCATTATAATCCTCCAAGGAACCACACTCATCTCCCTTAGTAATTCATGAGTTCTGTGTGGGGGTGGGGAATACAACCTTAAATTCATCTGTGATCCAAAATCAGGGAAAGAAAACCAAAGCAAAATGAGCCTTGCAAAATGTATCCAACAATCATCCATACTTATTTAGCATCATTATACTTCATAGAAATCTATCCACCAAAAAATCCTAATGCCTTTTTTTATATTAATCCTCAACAAGTCTCAAACCACTAGATAGCCACAAGGATGTTCATTATGTTCCTTCTAAGAACGGTTGTCCCAAGAGTGTCATTTTCCAGTCCTTGGCAGAGCTTTTATTTTTTATTTTTTATTTTTTTTTTTTTTGAGACAGGGTTTCTCTGTGGTTTTGGAGCCTGTCCTGGAACTAGCTCTTGTAGACCAGGCTGGTCTCGAACTCCACAGAGATCCGCCTGCCTCTGCCTCCCGAGTGCTGGGATTAAAGGCGTGCACCACCACCACCCGGCTTGGCAGAGCTTTTAGAAATGTGATTATCTTATATAAATGTATCTGCATTGACATCCTAATAAAAAGAAGAAGCAACTTCACCTCTAACAGAATATTGCAAAGGCATTCATGTATTTCAAATATCCCAAAATGGGAATTGGTACTTACTTTTAGTGGTCTTCATGTATCCAAAGATAGACAAAGTTACCTTTGGTCAAAATTCATCAAGTTATTGATGATTATATACTAACAATAGGCCAGATTACCAACTGGTCAGTCCAGTAGATTGTAGTAGAAAACACCACACGCTGAAAGATAGCAGTGGGAAAGACTGATCAGATTTCCTCTGGTATCTTGAGTACAACTCTCCTCCCTGGAAACCATGGACAGACAGTCTTCAGATGGGTGGGACCTTTGATACCCAGGAAGTAGGGCCTATTGAGAAGAATAAGATATGATGCTAGATCCCTGGAGAGAGGGCTCAGCCATTAAGAGCACAGGCTGTTCCTCCAAAGGATCCAGGTTCAATTCCCAGCACTCACATCTTGGCTTATAACTATCTGTAAACCCAGTTTCAGGAGAACTGATGCCCTCTCCGGCCTCTTGAGGTGCTAGGCACACAAGAGGTGCACAGACACACAGGCAGGCAGAACACTCGTTCGAAAAGCCAACAAGCAAACAAACAACCTAGAGGACCAGGCAAGGTTCAGGTGGTAAAGTTGGGGACCTAAATTTAGAACCCCAGCGTCCACTTAAAAGCCAGTGTGCACCTATAACCCAGAACTCGGGGAAATGAAGGCAGGAGGATCCCTAGGGCTTGTTGGCAGCCAGCCAGTCAAGCCAAACGAATTCAGTGAGAAACCCTGACTCAAAAAATAAGGGGAAAGCAATTGAGAAAGAAACTCCATGTCAGTCTATGGCCTGAACATCACATACACACAAATGATTGAACACACACAAAATTATATTCAGTTTTATTTTATATTCACTATACTTTATAAGACAATAATTAATATAGCGATACATATTTTCCTAGAAGACATACAAATGAAAAAATTACCAATAATTCTGCCAGCAAAATATCTTAGCATCTACTCTTGAAATCTTATTGTGTACACACACATACTTTAAAATTATTATCAGCAGAGCGGTGGTGGTGCACACCTTTAATCCCAGCACTCGGGAGGCAGAGCAGGCGGATCTCTGTGAGTTCGAGACCAGCCTGGTCTACAAGAGCTAGTTCCAGGACAGGCTCCAAAACCACAGAGAAACCCTGTCTCGAAAAACCAAAAAAAAAAAAGCCTCTTTTGTCCCCCTCCTCGGGTCTCTGCCTGTCAAAGTCCTACTTCTCCCTTCACGATCTTTCTATTTTAATATAGATTCTGCATATGAGAGAAGACACAAGCATTTTGTTTTTCTGTGTCTGGTTTATTTTGCTTAACATGATAATCTCTAGTTTGATCTATTTTCCCACCTACCAACTGATTTTGCTCATCTTTATGGTGAATTAAATGCCACTGTGAATGTATACATTGTCTTCATCCATTCATCCAGCAACAGACACATCTGCTGTTCTAAACCTTGACTGCCCTGAACAGTGCTGCAATAAACATGGGGGTGCAGGTATCTCCATTGGATGCTCTTTGATCCCTTCAGTTATATGCGTAGAAGTAGCTGAATCATATGCTAGCTTTACTTTTAGTCTTTTGACTTGCACACTGACTTGCATAATGCCTGAAAAACTTGACGCTCCCATTAGCAGTCTATAAAGTTTGGTTTCCCCTGCCCCCACACCAGCTACTATAAACATGTTTCATCTGAACGTACAGTGCTATTAAGTACCATTTGGAGGTCCTTGAACAAAAAGGATCTGGCCACTTAGACTCTTCAAAGAAGAAATCAGAAGGCTTCAAGTGACACAGAAAGCTCCCAGTCCTAACTAAATATAGATCAGAAAGAGGCTGCATCTGTCATTTTCTATCTCGGTTAAAAGCAACCAGTACAGCTTAGAGGATAAGAAGATTACTGTCCTTGAGAATTCAACTTTCTTTCGTCATATTTTTAGACCCAAGAGTCGCCACTCAGGCAACCTGATTATCCTATACTCGGTTGCTCATTTGTTCAACAAATAATTATTGATCTATGCAATGAGCTTGGAGCTCAGAAGGGAATGGACACTGCTCCCCCACTTCAGAGATACAGACAAACTGGATGAACGGAGCAACCGTTCACCACTCCAGTACAAAGGAAATCACTGCAGTGATGGCTGGCTGCCCTGCTCCTCCCCAAATACGAATGTTTCCCTTCTCTAAGCCTCTTTTGCACTGTTCTTTGGCACAGAAAGAAAACTGTCAGAGGCTGGGTCTGTGAGCGAAGGGTGGAAGAAAGGGTGAGTGGAGACTGGTGAGATGCGTGTGGACTGCAGTATTCACCAAGTTCTCATCAACAGCCTGGCACACAAGCAAAACAGCATCTCTAGCTCAGGTTAGCCTCAAACTCTCCGTAGCTGAGGATGACTTTGAACATCTGCCCCTCCTGCCCCTCCATTCTCCTCAACTGGTAGAATTACCTGTGTACATCATCACACTCATTTTATGTGGTACCAAGGATTAAACACAGACAGGGGTTTGTGCTTGCCACACAAGCACCCTACTAACTGAGCTACTTCCCCAGCCTGAGAGCAGCCCTTACTTTCCCCACAAATGGTTCCTGGTTCGTATACTACATGTCAAGACATGTCGAAAAGCTTCTATATTTTGGATATACCTAACCTGTGTATTTGATAACCAGATTCTGTGGGGAACACAAAGGTCCTTATGCTCACAAATAGCACTAGAGAAGCCAGGAATGTTAAATACATAAAGTTGTTTTTTCAAGGGAAAAGATGTACAACCTGTTTTCTACCCAGAAGGCTGAGGAATGGAGTGGCTAATAGCCTAGATCATCCCTGTACTGTCTATAAGGTCAGGCTATACCTGGCTCCCCTAAGAAGGGCCTGAGGTAACTAATAGTCTAGAAGACCTTCGCATTATCTGTATGGCCAGGGTTGAGGGGGGTTCTCCAAGCTCCCACAATTAGGACCAGACATGGCTAACTCGTGCTATCTGTATAATGGAGACCACACCAGACCCTCCCCTAGGCCCGTAAGATAACACATATCTCTAAAACCAACCTTCATGAAAGAAGTGACATGTATTTTGAGAAGAGTTTCGGCATAATTATGGCTTCTGGTGCACACAAGACTGTGTTACACAGGAAACTTTTCTTCCAAACTGTAGCATACTTAAATATGTCTAAAATAAACTGCCTGGTGTCAGACTCTAAAAGGTTGAACCAACATTAGCTACTGAGTCGTGTTGAATCAGATTTCCTTCTTGTCTCACAAGGATCAACACATTGCTGGCCCAGATGTCTGCAGAGACCCCACACAACTCCTCACAGAAGTCAGACAGCATTACAGAGATTAAGAGTTGTCCATAGAATTCAACCAGCATACCTTCAAAGGCAAGTGCAGAGTCACCTATGCCATTACAGGTCTATATGATGAAGTAATACGAATAGGAAAACCCATCAGGATGGGAGCTGCTGTGTCAGGTAGGAAGGCTACCCATCTACCAGGAACAAGTAATGTAGGAGGGTCTTCTATCTGTTGCTTTTATTGGTTAATTAATAAAGAAAACTGCTTGGCCTGATAGGTCAGAACATAGGTAGGCAGGGAAGACAGAACAGAATGCTGGGAGGAAGAGGCAGTGGGGCAGACGCCATGATTCTCAGACCCAAGATGGATGCAGGTTAAGATCTTTCCCGGTAAGCCACCACCTTGTGGTGCTACACAGATTACTAAATATGGGTTAAAACAAGATGTGAGAATTAGCCAATAAGAGGCTGGAACTAATGGGCCAGGCAGGGCCAGGCAGTGTTTGAACGAATACAGTTTCCGTGTAATTATTCTGGGGCTAAGCTAGCCTTACTGAAGCCGGTGGGACGAAAAGCAGGCTCACCTCAACAATACAAACAAGGACAATCTCTAGGAGGCCTTGCACAAGGGCAGGCCTGTTCTTTCCAACTGATTCCAAAGAGGATGCAGATAAAGAAAAGCTGCCTCTATGCTATCGGCCCCGCTGGACCGCATCAAAGATTTGAAGCTAGACTGTTAGCCTTTAATCCCAGCACTCGGGAGGCAGAGGCAGGCAGATCTCTGTGAGTTTGAGGCCAGCCTGATCTACAAGAGCTAGTTTCAGGACAGGTTCCAAAGAGAAACCCTGTCTTGGAAAAAAATAAACAACAACAACAACAAAAAACCTGATCTGTGTCCCTGTGACACTAAGGTTGGTTTTCCACGTTTAGGCCAGGAGGCACTGCTTCTGGCTGGACTGCTTTCCCCTGGCCACTCTGATAGGCTCTGTCTCACTCTGAGACAGGTGCTGGGTTATTATCCATCTCTGTATTCTACTACAGACCCCAGCACAGAGCTGATAGACAAAACTTGTGAAATGAATACCAAAGACAGAAACTAGAATGTAGAACTAGTGGCAGGCTCTATACTGACCCACACGTCCACATTCTAAAATTAAAAATAATAAAATGATAACTACATCAGGAACATGCCATGCCACTTCATAACCAGGGAATGTTCACTGTGAGCATAGGTCTTGGGATTTTATTTTTGAAAAGCAGTCTTACTCTGTAGCCCAGGCTGGCCTCAATTTCAAGGCAATCCTCCTGCATCAGCATTTCAGTGCTAGGATTCCAAGTGTGAGCCATCATGCTTAGGGTGGAAACTTTGAAACATATGGGCACATACACAAAAAACACGGTGTATGTACTAAGCAAGTCTTTTTAAAAGCAAAGCTCAGATAATGAAAGGAGAAAACTGTCCAGAAAAAGGAAAGTAGTAAAGAATGACAGAAGATAATTGTTTTATCTCTGGATTAAGACTTCTTTAATATACATAATGTATAGTACTTCATATAATTTATTAATGTCATTCTCTATAGGACACTGTAATTAATTCAGTGACATTAATATTGACCTCATACAAACAAAGGATGAAAGCTGGGTTTTCTTGTGTACCAAGTACAAAACATGTGTTAAGAAATCAACATAGACAACAGTTGTACGAGATCAACTTTCAGGATGACTCAGTTTACAGTAGTCGCTTCACACGGGTTTCCTTAGGACCGGATGCCACCTGGTGTAGGCAAGTTTGTGCGATGGCAGCTGTGGGCCTGACTACCTCCTTTTGCCAGCCCCACTTTTGCCTGTTTTACTGCTGCCACTACTGGATTTGCCAGAGGATTTTGAAGAGAAGAGTCTTGTCATGAACTCTGAGACATCAGGCAATTCATGGTTGGAATTCAACATGTTCATTGACTGCTCCATCTCCTGCAGGAAGAGAAAGTACCAGATATGAGAGGCATCCTTCCTGGATCTACCCGAATCATTTGGATGTATGAACACACTCACAAAAGAGTGATACTAAGCAAAAATAGGTTAAAGGATCAAAATACCTCGATTAGGCATATCAAAGTTATTATGCATTTCAACTGTGTAACAAGCAGGGCACACAAAAAGACCAAGATAAGCACAATGTTTTAGCTATATGAAAAGACATTAGCATTTACTAAGACAACCAACTAAATTTATCTTATCCAGTGGAAACAGCTAGCGGAACACAAGAAAACATAATGCTGCATTTATACAAACTCTTAAGAGAAATTGCCATGGGAACTAGAATAAGTTCTCATGCAGTTCCATGCAGTTCGCAGCTGCAGTGAAACAAGAACCAGAACATGACTACACGACAGCCCGCCAAGCTGAGGCAGAAGATGGACAGCTCAAGGCCACCTTCGATAACTTACTGAGATTCTTCTTCAAGCTAGATTTAAAAACTGGCACTAAGAATGTTGCTTTGTTTCAGTGGTAGAGCACTTGGCAAAATGTGCAAGGCCATAGGTTTACTCCCCAGTGCCTGTGAGAGCATGCGCATTGTGCGCGCGCGCACACACACACACACACACACACACACACACACACACACACACACATCATATGGGTACACATTTACACAACTTCAAAATGTCATTAAAAAAAGAGGCACAGTATGACTCAAAAGTCCATAGCTGGGCAGTCAGCTTACCCGTCTCATGTCAGGATCACTTGTGTTGACCACTTTAGGCAGAAGCACAAATATCAATAATGGAAGAACCATCATCATAACCTGCAGAATAAAAAAAAAAATCAGAAACCTTTTCTTCCACTTTAGCTTGTGAAACAAAACCTGTTTTTAATAACTAGTGACAATATTCAAGTAAGTACATAGAACAAAATGTATCAAAATTTCCTTAACAGGGGACTGGAGAGATGGCTCAGAGGGTAACGGCACTAGCTGCTCTTCCAGAGGTCCCGAGTTCGATTCCCAGCAACCACATGGTGACTTACAACCATCTGTAATGAGACCTGGTGCTTTCCTTGTCAGCAGTATATTGTATGCTTAATAAATAAACCTTTAAAAAAAATTGCCTTAACAGTAACCGACCAGCTGGGTGGGGGGATGCTGTATGATTGCCGTGGAGCATCTAAGACTGAAGGTGTCTTGCTTATGCAGGTACTGATACCAAACTTCTCTTTCTATCCTTGTAAAGAGTTTAGTTTGAACACAAACATTTCTAAGTGGATCTGTCTGTTCATTCTTTCTCTTCCAGTGCAAGCTGGCACTGGTGATTCCAATGGCCACGGGGCTGCTCCTTACAGACACCGGTGCTGCTTCCTGAGTGCTGTGTCACTGCTCTGATTAGTTACATCCCTAGAGCCTGCAGCGCAGAGGAAGCCAATGACTTGAGCACATTCACTCTGAAGACGGCCTAGAATCCTCCAGCACTTGACACACTTCTGTGCAATTTCAGAAACAAGAACACCAAAGATGAAAATGGTGGCATTTCATTGCTGAGGTTTCTCTTCTCAGATGCTCTCCTGCCCTTTTGTCTCTGGTAATAAACCCCAGGTATTAATCTACCTTCACTAGATGTGTAGGCCCCAAACAGCACTGTTTATGATCTAAACAGTTATCAGCAAGGAATCTAATCCAAATTTAGAGAATCCTAAGATAAAACAATTTTCAAAAACATTTAAAAAGGTCAATTTGTTTCTAAAGAATGTATTAGTATTTTACTAGTAGGATCACAACATAAGTTGTGGGTTGTTGTTTCAGGATTAATAACTACTTAAAATACTCCAGGATAGGGCTCGGCGGTGGTGGCACACACCTTTAATCTCAGCACTCGGGAGGCAGAGGCAGGCGGATCTCTGTGAGTTTGAGGCCAGCCTGGTCTACAAGAGCTAGTTCCAGGACAGGCTCCAAAGCTACAGAGAAACCCTGAAAAACAAAAAACAAAACAAAACAACAACAACAACAACAAAAAAAAACTAACTCCAAGATAATTTCTCTGTTTACTACCCTAGTTTTAAAAAAGAGAAAGAAAGAAAGTCCTACTTCCTTTCTGGAGACACAGTTCATTTGGTAGAGTGCTTGCCTAGCATTCAGGAGGCCCTGCCTTTGATGCCCAGCACTTCATAAAACAACCAGTCATGTAGTGCACCCCTGTAACACTAGCACTTGAGAAGTAAAGGCAGGAGAATCTGAAGTTCACTGTCATCCTCAGCTACATAGCAAACTCAAGGCCAGCCTGGGATCCACTAGACTTTGCCTCACACAATAATAAAACATTACATGTGCCATCAACATGAGCTGGTTAATAAGTGACCGCACATTTAACAATGGGCAAACAGGTAGAATGGATAGGTTAGCTCCATATACAATTTAGTAATATTCTCATTCTATCTGATCTCATGAATGTAATGGTCTGTCCTGTCTCTTTGACAAGCCATGTCCACTCCCTCTCCTGTCCCCTGAGGCAGGCAGATCTTCCTTCCTGCTTGCAGCCTGAGTCTCTTTTTTTTTGCATCTCCCTCTCAAAGACAGCTTCTCCCTCTTCCAACTCTCCCTTCTCTCCCCCCAGCCCTTCTCTCTCTCTCTCCTCTTCTCCTTCTCCCCCTTCCCTTCCACACTTCCATAACCTACTAAATAAATATCCAAACTCACTCTGCATAGCATGCCTATCCATCTGTCTCTTGCCACCACCGTCACGTGGCTCACTGCCTGGGACCAGCTGCCTTTGCAGACCAGACCTGTGGCGTGGTCTCATGCGCAGTCCCTGCCTAGGATTGGCTGCTCTAGGGACCCGCTACCCACTGCTGCCTCTTGATCTGCAGTGTTATAATGATATCTTCCTCAATATTTATTTCAGTTGCACATTTATTATGAAATACACAGCAGAATTCTCATATTCCTTTCCTTATCTGTTTCTAAGGACTATATTTTCCCAATTTCACCCTTAACCAGGGATTAGTACAATGCTCTACACATACCATTGGGTTCATCAGAAAGTCTGTCCAGCCCCACGATTCCCTCTTAATGAAGTAAGAAGGTGGACCTGAAGATTTCATTTGGAGAGGATAGGGTAATCTGACCACTTCTGATGTTTTGATGTAATTCACATATCTTGCTCTAAGGAAACAGGAAAACATGAATTCTATGAAAAACATGACATTTATCTAGCATGTGCAGTCCCAAGCTACTGCAAAAGAAAATATACACATAAATGAAGCAAAATAAACAAAAAACAATTGCTTATGTTAACAATGCCTTATACTTACCTTCAGCTTTTCCAAAGCACTTCAGGATCTAAGCATTTTTTTTAATTACCTACTTATTTTTATGTTATGGGTGGTTTGCCTCCATATATGTCTGTACATCATGTGTATGCAGGATCCAAGCATGCTAGAAGAGGGCTTGGACACCCTGGAACTAGAGTTAGAGATGGCTGTGAACTGCCATGTTGGTGTTGAGAATTGAAGCTGGGTCCTTAGCAAGAACAGCCAGGGCTCTTAACTGCTGAGTCATCTCCCCAGCTCCACATGTAAACTTTTGATTGTGAAAGTCCGATCAAAGTGTCTGTCTAGCCAGGTGGTGTTGGCGCACACAGGAGACAGAGGCAGGTGGATTTCTGAGTTTGAGGCCAGCCTGGACTAGAAGAGCTAGTTCCAGGACAGGCTCCATAGCTACTGTGAAACCCTGTCTTGAAACCCCTCCCCCCGAAAAAAAAAGAGTGTCTGTCTAAAATAAGGTACACAGGAAATAGATTTGGGGTCTTCTAGCTACATCACTTCTTATTCTTGAGGTCCATGTAACTCCTTACCTACTTTTTATATCAAGTTAGTTATTTTAAATCTGGGTGTGGTATCAAATCTATGTAATCCTAAGACTGAGAAGTAGAAGGGTCAGGAGTTCAAAGCCAAATTCAGCTACACAGGGAGCTGGAAGTTTGCCTGGGCTTTAAGAGACTTTGTCTCCAATGGGGAAAAAAAGACAGAAAAAATAAAAGAAACTCTTCCCTGCCCCCCCAATTATTTTAGAATCTTTCTCACTTTAAAGACCTTTCATACACATAGTAAGAAATTTATTTAAGAAGACAGGGTGTCTCTGCGCATCCCTGGCTATCCTAGAACTCACTCTATAGACCAGGCTGGCCTTGAACTCAGATATCCAGCCTCCTCTGCCTCCAGAGTGCTGGGATTAAAGGCCTGTATCAGACACACGAAAGTATTAGCTTACATATTTTTGATGGTCCAAGATATACACTACAGGATATACCCAATGTTTAAGGTTATTTTATAGGGAAAATATATGATTCAAGAAAGCCATAAAAAACACATTGGTAGCTGGGCGGTGGTGGCGCACGCCTTTAATCCCAGCACTCGGGAGGCAGAGGGAGGCGGATCTCTGTGAGTTCGAGACCAGCCTGGTCTACAGAGCTA
>NW_004949096.1:25761293-25779745 GCF_000317375.1 Microtus ochrogaster
AAAAAAAAACAAAAACAAAAAAACCACACACACACATTGGTAATATCTTATTTTTACCAGAGATATATTGGGGGGGGGGGGCAACCACCTTGTGGCTATTGTTTATTTCTTATTGTTTTGTTGTTGTTGTTGTTTTGGTTTGGTTTGGTTTGGTTTTTTGTTTTTTTCCGAGACAGGGTATCTCTGTAGCTTTGGAGCCCGTCCTGGAAACTAACTCTTGTAGACCAGGCTGACCTCAAACTTACAGAGATCCGCCTGCCTCTGCCTCCTGTGTGCTGGGATTAAAGGCGTGCGCCACCACCGCCCGACTTATTATTCATTTCTTCATCTGTGCTGTAGTTTGGATTATTTATTTTACTATGTTTTCCAGTTTATCAGACATCTCTTCTGTTGTTTTACACATCCATTGATCTTTCCACCTCAATGCCTGTATTTATTGTAGAAATCCTATCTTATCTTTTTTCAAATATCTATTGCCTACTTTGATACATCACTTGTGTTAACAGGAAATCTTCTATTTCTTTTTTTAATCCTATAAAGACTAGCATTTTAATTAAGACAAAGTTACAAATTTATACACAGTAACTTTTACAATGAGAACAACAGATAGCAAGTCTTTCTTTTCTTTATTCACTTTAAACATACTTTTAAACTATTTTAGCCTATATCTAGTACCTATACTATCTTAACTTTCTAGAGGCCTGTTTTACGGGCTGGCTCAAGAAACACTGTTTCCGTGGGTATTTTGTAAGAAAAGCAGACTTTATTTACTCAGAATTTTTAGAGTAGTTTCAGCAAATAGAAATATTTCTCTGAACATAAACACATAACAGGGCATCCCCTTCCAGAGAAGTCAAGCATTTATATGTGCTACTATTCTAGTTATGCCAACCAAGGGTCATCTTCAATCTTCAGCTTGGAAGCTCCTAAATTTTGTGAGAAGAAATAAATTCATACCCCAGGAAACACATTTTTTTACCTATTTAGTGTGTGTTTGTGGGGGGGGGGCACATAGGTGCCACAGTGCCCTTGTAGAGGTCAGAGGACAACTTGCAGGAGCTGGTCCTCTCCTTCCATTGTGTGGGTCCTAGAGATCAAACTCTGGTCGTGAGGCTTCATGGCCTGTGCTCTGACCACTGTGCCACCTCACGGGCCCTTCTTTCCACTTTTATCAAGATCCCCACTTTCACATCAACACCACAACTATATTTGATAATTTCTTTACTGAAATTTGGAGTATATAAAGAAGAAGCTATAGAAACTCCTAGATCAACTTTGTAGCAAATAGAAGGATTATCAAAATATTTAAGTGACATGTCAGGAGTAGCATTTCAAATTCAAAAAAAAAAAAGTAATTCTCAAATTTAAAAGTCAAATTTCAATTATAATTTTCACAGTACTTTTTTCCTACAGCAAATAATTTTACCTTCACTCTATACATTTATAGAAGGGGTTTACCATATTAGAAGCATTCATTCAGAGGGGAAAAAAAATCCAACTTCATAGTCTCAACATAAACATTTTAAGAAGCAGCTATGGTTTAAATAAGAAACGCTCAACCTTCACTGTAAATTCCAAAAGTAATATATAACAATTAGACTAGACTTTAATAAAAAGAAATCATGTATCCTCACCTCATTTTTCCTTTTGAAGTGATATCAACTCGCACAGGATCAAACTTGTAAGCTGGGGAGACAACTTCCACTACGTAAGAGCCAGAGGGAATATCATGAACCACAAAGCTCCCATCTGTCCTGGAAAAAGGAAAGTCACACTTAGTCACTTCTCATCAGCACCTCAGTCTCTTCCTGCTTTGTTTTGTTTTTATTTGTTTGAGACAGGATTTCTCTGTGTAACAGCCCTAGTTGTCCTGGAACTCATTCTGTAGACCAGTCTGGTCGCGAACTCACAGAGATCTGCCTACCTGAGGCAGAGGCAAGCAGATCTCCATGAGTTCAGGGCCAGCCTGATCTATAAGAAACAAGCTACAGGGAAATACTGTCTCAAATAAAATAAAATAAACGTGTGGACCACCACTGCCTGGCAGTCTCTCCCGTTTGAAAGCACTTGTTCATTTCCCAAATAGTTCTCGAAAAACATCAGAAGAAAAGCAGATTCTTGCACCTGGGAGACTTAAGCAGAAGGATCATCATGGGTTCAAGGCCAGCCTGGGCTATGGAATAAGTTTCAAGATATCTTGGACTACGTGCAGTGGAAAATCCTGTCTCAAACAAACACATAACTAATTAGAGGCAAACAGAAAATACAGGTACAATGACTTACGCCTGTAATCATAAAACGCAGAAGACTGAGGCAGGAGGATCATGGTCAGCTTGACCTACATAGTTTCTGCCTTTCTTCCTAAATAAACAGAAAATGACAAAAGTTGGTCCTGCAATTTACATTCTAGTATTTTCAGAGTTTCTAGGCATGGACGAGCCTAAACCAGAGTATTAGACTCCTGAAGCAGGCAGGAGGACAGCGACAACAAAGAGCAGCTACTATTCTGCAGCCTTGACGTCACTGAAGAAAAGCTGTCAGTGGACATTATTACAGTAGGAGGGTCGCAGCTTTATTAAATTCCTTTAATACATTCTGCTTATTTAAAAAAGTGTTCTGTTTTAGTTTTAATTTGTATTTGTTGGCTTTCTTTTTCATACAAACATATTTCAATAGTAACTTCTGTTTATTATAAACAGTTCCATTTACTTTAGTTACTTTTTAGCTGGTTATTCAGAAACCTACAATTTAGTGTTAAAACCATCCATCTTTTCTTCCTTTATTTCCTCTGATCCTACTTAAAAAAAAAAAACCCAACCAAAAGCTGGTAATTTCTTTTTGCAAGTCAAAATTAACCTGTCTAGAAAGTGAAAAACTGCTTTTTCAAGGAAAAAAGACATAGAAAATTAAGATGAAAAGTGTTTCCTGTCATTGAAGAATATACCAAGGTAAAACAAAACTGAAATATAAGCATTGAAATGCCTTATTCCTCAGCAGGACACCCGTCTAACCTCCAGACCCACTTTCAAATGTACCTCGAAAGGTTTTTGGAGAGTCTAGCAGCTTCAGGAAGGATGCATGTGGTGTGGTTGGAATTAGGAGACATTTGTCTAGCCAAATCAATGAGGTGACAGCCGTCACGGCCATATCACCCTCACAGCCCCCAGACCCCCTCTCTACTTTTCACGTCTATGGGAAGGGAAGAAAATTACTTTAGTGTATTTTTTCCACAGGTTTTTCACGGACAGACCATCTCTGTCTCTGCTCAGGATCACGGCTACACACGAGTTGCCTCACCCTACACACACTTCCAAGTCTCCAGTAGCCTCTTCCCCTCCCCACTTCCCTCCAGCTTAGAGGTGGCAACAGTTATGTTTTGCTTTCATTGTACTATTGGGTAAACAGTGTTGAGGCTGGAAGCTCCAGGTAGTCTACACTTTGGACTGTTCTTCTATACCTTGATGATTGAACTCTATGTGAACCATTCTAATTTTAATGCATATTCTGCTCTTTTGCTTTTGGAGGCAAAGTCTTGCCATACAACGCAGAATGGCCTCAGACTCACAATGCTAGTGTCCCACTTTTCCAAGAGCTAGGACATAAGTGTAAGCATCACATCTAGTCATCTTCTGCTTCTTGACGGACCCTGATAGAATCAATTTCAAAACATGTTTTTTTCTGAGCAAAGAGGAAAAACTGAGTGATAGCTGTTCAACACAAACAGTATCAGGATCATCCAAAGAAAAAGCTAAGCTAGGCGTGATAGCACTCAGTGGGAATCCAGGAGGCCATGAGTGTGAAGACAGTATGAACCACACAGTCAAACTACACAATAAAAAGATTCAAAAATAAGGAGTATATAATGTCATAATATCAAAACAAAACAAAAAACAAAAGCTGACTGTAATGGATTAATAAAAATTGCTGCAGATCCTTGGTGGTGGCAGGCAACATAAACTCTGCAGGTCCCCAAGTGGTGGCAGGCAGGGGGCAGCGGGTTCTGAGAACAGCCAGTCCCAGGCAGGGACAGTGCAGGAGACCACACAGCAGGTCTGCGAGAAGGCAAGCCATGTGGCAGCAGCAAGCAAGAGACAGATGGATAGGCACACCATGCAGAGTGAGGTTGGATATTTATTTAGTGGTTATGGAAGGGAGGGGAGAAGGGGAGAAGAGCAGAGAGGGAGAGAGGGGGAGAGAGGGAAGGAGAGAGGAAGGGAGAAAGGAAGAGAGGGAAAGAGGGAGAAAGGGAGGAAGGAAGGGAGGAAGGGAGGGAGGGGGAGAGAGAAGAGACTGGAGCTGCCTCTCCAAGAGGGAGCCAGAAAAGAGGATGGAAGCTGAAGATCAGCTTGCCTCAGCGGATGGAGGAGGGAGTAGGCATGGCTTGTCTCTTAAAGAGACAGAACAATCATTACACTGACACCTACCTACTTGTTCAAAATTAGAAGACTGGATAAGTGAGTTGTGGTTTATATACACATTTACGATATAAAAACAGGCTTGCATGCTCTTCAACCCCAGCTCCTCTCATCTCCATTAGCAAAGTCCCAAGCCACTTCCCCACAAGCCAAAACTATAGTCAAACTTGTATGCTGGCTAGTCAAAACAGATGTCAGACAAATCACCTATCCTATTTACGACAAGACTATTACCAAAAAAATCATATAAACTCTCAACCCTTCTATATGAGTACAAGAGCATGGAGTAGAAGGCAGGCGGTGGTGACGCACCCCTTTAACCCCAGCACTTGGGTGGCAGAGGAATTCAGATCTCCAAGTTTGAAGATAGCCTGGTCTACAGAGTAAATTTTAGGAGGGGCAGGGATACACAGAGAAACCCTGTGTCAAAAAAGCCAAAACAAACAAACAACAACAACAAAAAAAACCAAAGTAGTGTAACATTTTAAAATAAATGTTAAATGAAAATTATGTCTTATGTGCTTTAATCCTCCCCACCCCCACCCCATCAGTCGGTTTTTCATCCTGTTCGCCAGCTCCTCCTGCCAAGTTATCATCGGCAAGTAAATGTGAGGCCAGGCTAGCCTGGGTGAGGCTTCTTCCTCAAACACCCCTCCCACGAGGGAGAAGCCTGGCCCCTTTATTCTAGGCTCTGCTGAGGGGAAGTGGGGTAGGCTGAGCCCACATCCTGGGAAATCGAGCCTGAATGCGCTTTAACCTTAAAAACAAGTCATAAAACTTTAAGGGCTGTTATCGTTCATTGTAACCTTTTAAAAGAAAATGTCTTGTTTATATTTTCCACAATAAACATTGATTTGTTTACACTCGGGAGTGACTCTGGCTCCACCACAAAACTATCGCCAGCCAGCTTTTGTACTTTTCTTTTTTGAGATAGGGTCTCAACTAAGTTGCTCCTGATGTCCTTCAACTTATATCCTTCTGCATCCGCTTCTGGAGTAGCCGGGATGATAGGCATGTGTCACCAGGCAAGACTAATAATATATGACAACATATATTAATTCTAAAAATAATTTCAAAATAAAAATAAGTGGTTTTCAAAAGTGCTATACACTGCATAAGTTAAATTCTCAATTAAGCCTTATCTTTCAAAACTTAATGAGATTTTATTATTACTATGATTATTTGTTTGTTTTGTTTTGTTGAGTTTTTTTAGGAGGGGGTTCAAGACAGGGTCTCTTTGTATAGCCTTGGCTGTCCTGGAACTCACAGAGATTCACCTGCCTCTGCCTCCCAAGCGCTGGGATTAAAGGTGTGCACCACTACCATGGGGGGGGGTTTATTATTAATGCATCATTAATTAGGACAAACTCTAAACAATACCCTAGTGCCAGATGGAATTAAAATACTGGTTGTCACTGGAAGGTGGTGATGCTCTCCTTTAAACCCAGCATTTGGGAGGCAGAAACAGGCTGATTTCTGTGAGTTCGAGGCCAGCCTGGTCTACAAAGCAAGTTCCAGGACAGGCTCCAATGTTACAGAGAAATCCTGTCTCAAAAAACAACAGCCAGGGGTGGTGGTATGCCTTTAATCCCAGTGCTCACATAAGAGCTAGTTCCAGGACAGGTTCCAAAGCTACAGAGAAACCTTGTCTCAAAAAAAAAAAAAAAACCAAACAAACAAACAAACAAACAAACAAAACACACACACACACGCACTCACACGCGCGCGACACACACAAAACCTAAAAAAAAAAAAAGGTTGTCAATTTGTAGTTTAATTAATGTGAGTTTGAATTTCCCACGAGGGAACTTCAACAATCTGCAGAAATCTGCAATTCAAACTTAAATGTCCACATTTAAGATGTACGGTTTTCAGATATCACAAGTTAATATACAAAGCCAGCCAAGAAATATCTTCTTTCAGTCATAATTTCAACCCCTAATACTGGTGGCAAAATTTCAAACGTCATATTCATGCCTATAGGGATGAAAACACTGCTGACAAGCCAAATCACTACTAAATTCACCCCACCTTCCCAGAAAATCCCATTTCTCCTAAGAGCAAGAAGAGATATGTGTAAGGAATTTTGAAAAACCCTAGTCTGACACAGAAGACGACTGCGCTATCGCAAATCCCTCGACGTAGTCAAATGTAAAAAGAACAATAATCGCAACCTCGGGCCAAGGGGGAAAAAGCTCTTTGATTAGGGACTTCAGGGCCCATTAATTTTAGAAGCAGGGCTTATGTCACCGCCGGGAGCCCTTTGGGCTTTGATAACTCCCACTTGTTTAACATCTTTCTACACAACACCAAGCTACCAGAAGACCGACAAGGAGAAAGCAACTAGGTCCCAGAGAAACTAGACAAGATGCAAAGGTGCAAAATATCCAACAAACCAGGGCGCAGCAGTCCCTTGGGCTCAAGTGCCATCAGCCCCACAGGGGACAAAATGAGCCCACACAAGGGGGCAAAACGGGGCTACAAATGAATGACCCCACTGTTTAGGGCCTGGGGCCACTGCCCTCCTCCTCGTAGCTGAAGTATCTGACCGCACAGACTCCCAGCACAGACCGTTAGTGGCACCTGTACCTTCAGTTGGTGACAGCTACGCTGTCGGTCCTGACACTGCGCTGTCCTAGCTGGATACCCTTCCAGCGTCCACCCAACCGCTTTCCTGCTGCCCTCAGGATGCTCACTTAAGGAAGCCGACGTGCTCTTCTCCGTCTACCAGCACTCGGGCGGCGGAGATCCAGTCCTGAGGCTTCACCCCTGGAACGACCGCACGTCCCTCGATCTTGAAGCGATCTCCCGGGCCAACCCCGCCACCTCCCGGGCCCTCGGCAGCAGCCCCAAGCACCTCCGAGCTGTGGGCATCTCCTGAGAATAACAGCAGCAGGATGGAAAAGAAGCCCCACAGAGCACCCGCCATGACAGCAGCTCTGAGGAGTCAGGCCCACGGCCCGGAAGCCCTCCCCCGCCGTACGGGCTCCGCGGCCGCCGCCGCCGTCGCTGAACGATGTCGTCATCACAGCGAGCCGGATCCAGCCGCGAGCTGTGCCCGTCCTGGGAGAGAAGCTAAGACGCCGCCAATCAGGAGAAGGGACGAGAGCGACGCCAGGGTCGCCCCCAGGGCTCCGGCTTAAAAGGCGGCGAAGAGCGTCTGCGGCCGCCCTGGACTATCGGTGGCGGAGTGTGTGTTGTTGTGGCATCTGCAAATGCACGAGCCCTCTGGGAAGTAAAGGGTTATGAGACGGTGACGGACTAGGATCCGAAGTGTTGAGTGTTGGGTCTGTAGCTAACATGTCAGACGTCTACTTTATCATTTTCTTGAAGTTCTTTCTAGCTCCAAATAATTCTCATTTGTACCACAGATCTCTGTAAAAGATTTTGGGCAAGGTGTGCTTTTTCCCTTGTGCACTCTGTCTCCGCAGAAAAGTTAGAGAAATTGAAAACACATGCAAAAGCTCTAAGCTTCCAACGGAGAGTGGAAATGCAGAAATTTGGGCTGAAAAGGGAAAAAAATACTTTTTATATACAAAGGACTTGTTTAAGAAGTACGTGGAAAACGTTTATTTTCATTTCATTTTATAATTTTGCATTGATTTTTTTTTAACATACACAGCTCGAAGACCGAAAAAGTGAGGTTGTCACTATAATCGGTCTGTGATGTACCTAATACGCATAAAGTGCAAATGCCAAGACCATCAGAAACAGTGTTTTCCTAAGACCATGCGGAACCGAACTGCCTTCTTTTTACATAATGTTTATTTACCATGAGTGTCCCAGCTCTGCTTTTTTTTCTCATTGTCTTCTGCGTGGTTTGCTAATATTCTTTTCAGCATTGATGCTCACTTCCCCGAAACACCTCAGTGTAAAAAAAAAAAAAAAAGCCATCTGTATTCTCTTTGACTACTACACTGATTCTCTGGTATGGAGTTTTTTCCTAACAGTGTTTGTCTACATGCATGTTTCTAATGGTCTCTATCTGTTGGACATTATCAAATGATGCAATATTCAAACGGTTTAAGTATGCAGAATAGACTCCTGTCTACTTGTCTGTCTCTTGTCATTTCTGTAACTATTTGCCCAGAGATAAATCTACAAGCAAATATGTATAGTAAAAATACACACATGTGGGTAGGAAGATGGGTTAGCAATTAAGAGCACTTGCTACTCTTGCAGGAGACCAGGGTTCAGTTTCCAGAACCCACACTATGGCTTTGTAATTTCTGTTCCAGGTGATCTGATGCCCTCGCCCCCATAGGCACCAAGCACTGGCGTGGACCGCATGGCAACCACCATTGCTGCTTGACAGAGTTCCAGCTTTCAACACTGCAGACCATGCTTCTCCAGCACCTTTTTACTTCCATCTTTAAAGATTCTCAGTATTAATGCCTTTCCTTTTGGAAAATTTTGTGCAGGCTTTGGTAAGGGATAAAAATGTGTGCAATGGTAGCTTCTCTATACAAAATAATTCTTTGGAAAAAAAAATCCCCACCACCTCGGAATCAGCAATCCCATTGTGCCCTCCTAATTACACCAAGAACAGGAAAGTTACAGATTTACTAGAAACACCTGATCCCAAAGAGGAACTGCCTACACTTCAGATCCAGAGCCTGAGGCTATTAAGGGCAAGAGTTCAGTTAATAAATATGGATAAATCAGAATGCTGTGGTATAATGGGAGAAGAGTAAGACACCAGGACCTTCCCTCTTGGGAGTGTTATGAGGGGAACAGTAAGACTAAGAAATTGTAGTATGGTGTCTGCTCCTCAGAAGTCCTTTTCCAAGGTCAGGCATTTGGATGAACACTCAGGGGTTTGAGGAAAATTGCTACTTGATAAAGCACTCATTCTCCTTAGTTCTGACATGAAAAACTCAGGGCCCTTTCATGATCGTGACTAGTGCCTACTGTCAAGGTCAAGCCCTGATTTCCAGCCACATCCCAGTTCGCATGCCCCTTTTCTCCCTTTTCCTATGTGCAGTAAAAGATGTAGCCTTCCTTTTTTCAACTAAATCTGCTGGCAGCCATCCCTATTCACCCACAGATAGTGTCTGTCTTCTCCACCCTCCCCACCCCCACACCACACATCCTCTTTGGGACCTGAACACTGCCCCATGCTCTTGCCGAAGCTGGTCTCTGGCAAGGCACACATATGGTTTATATACATACATGTGAGCAGACATTCATATATAAAATGAAAAATAGCATATACTCATGAGGCATAATGTATATTTATATGACATTTAATATACAGGATATAAGTAGTGTTTATTATATACATATAAAAATTAGTGTTGTGAGCCCAAACTGGCCTTAAACTTATCAGTTCTTCAGTCACCGAAGTGCTGGAAAGATTGACATGAATTGTGAGCCATCACTGTCAATTCAATATGTTATTTAGTGAAAACTGAGTGCACTATGACACATAAATATAAAAATGTACGCAGCTATATTGCATATGTATTTTACATGTATATATTTCCACACTATCTATCTAATAGCAAACTGTGAATACAGTTCTGCATTTCGCCCTTTTTAACATAATGTAACTTGAAAGAAAATTCTTTTTTCTTTTTTTTGGTCTGTTTTTTCATAGGCAGGGCCTTATACCACAGCTCAGATTGGCCTGTGTAACACCCGATTTCGGTGTTACACCCTCGGTACAGTTCGCGTGCCACTGTACCGAACGCAAGTCGGGCAAGGGCCTGGAGATTGAAAAGAACACAGAGAGACCAGGGTCATTCGAAAGGAGATCAACCGAATGCCGTTTATTCAGCCTTGGGGAAGCCCTTAAGTACCTACTGCAGCACAAGGACCCCCACTCAGGCAGGTGGGGAAATTACCATATCTCAAATAGAATGAATGCCCTGCGGCTAATCACCAGGCGGGGCAGGAGAAAAATAGGAACTTAACCAGGTGGGGCAAGGGGAAAACAGGAACCAACAGAATACTAGTCACCTGACTAGAAACTGAATGCGTCCCAGGAATAAGGGTTAAATGCTTGGTCATGCTGACCAGAAATTGTCCTCGGGAAGCACTCCAGGAATAAGGGAGGCCAGGGCCCTACAGGCCTGGACTCATTATGCAACCCAGGCTAACTTCAAATTTGTGGCAGTTTTCATGCCTTAGCCTCCCTAATTCTAAGTACAGATATGAACCACTGCTCTCAACTGTAACTTATCCTGACTGCATATAAATGAGCTTCCTTGTCTTCTTATGACTACCAAGTACCCCAGTATATGTATCTACTGATTCCCTACTGCAAGACTTTAAAATTGTGTTGCAGACTTAGGGGAAAATCCATGTGTTCAACCAAGAAAACATTTCACCAAAGATAAAAGCCCCAAAATGGCAGTTTTAACCTACAAAGTTCTGCTCATGGTGTTCATTTTTCAGCAGGAGGAGCTGGGCCCTCAGACTGTTTCAGATCCAACCAGGGATGTCATAAGCATTATTGAACCATAGAGAGAGAGAGACAGAGAGAGGGGGGGAGGGAGGGAGGGAGGGAGAGAGAGGGAGAAAGAGAGAGAGAGAGGGAGAATATGCAGTAGTTCCCCCACTAGTAACCACTCTCTGAAACATAAAATAAACTATTACACTTATAAAATGAAGAAAATTACAAATATACAAAATAAAAGTAACTTCAAATTAAGTTTTAATTTTTTTCACGTGTGTGTTTGGAACTCTTCTTTGCTGATATCTTAGAGCAGGTGTCTAATAAATGATCAGTACTGGTTCTAATAATGCAGATAGGAACCTGGAAGTTACTTTTTCTATAGGGATAAGAGTGGGAGAGGACAGCTGCAAACACCCACTGGGATCTCTGCCTCCCCATTTCTACCTTATTCCCTTGTCTACTGTCACTCACCAAAGCATCTAATGTTTTGAACCCCTCAACTGTCAAGCACAGAATTCACACATTCACTGAAGGAGACAAGTATGAATGCTCATTTGAGGCATGGCAGAAGTCTGTTATCTCTGCTGTTTTCTAAGTAGGACATGGGTTGTATAGATAATCCAACTCCAAATTATAGGAGAGGCACAATATACCATCCACCTTGGACTTGTGTCAACACAGGAAATAAGTACAGTGAGCTCCTTTAGGAAGACCCTATATGCTAGATGTCCTAAATAGACTAACCTTCCTGCATCACATCCCAGAAGGTTGACCCTTCAAGGATTGCAAAAATTCTGTTCTCTTTTCTTCTGTCTTCCACTTGGTTTAGCCAAAGACATGTATGTAACTGCCCTTTCAATTTCTCTTACCAATGCCACAGAAAGTCTAATGATGGGTAATTTACAATTACTCCTTCCCAACTTTCCATGTATTTCCTGCCAAGATCCCGAATCATGGAGACCAGGCAAGCCTACTTACCTTGGTGATCAGTTCACCAGCCAGGCCTCCTCCCTTCCCATCCTCCCTTCTCTCTTTCCCTCCTCCTACCTACCAGGGCCCTCAGTATTTTCTTGTCATAACCACCAGGGGGGAGAACAGGAATAGGAAAAAACAAAACGACATTCAGGATTTACACATTTTTAGAAATAATTGGATTACACCATCAGAAGTAATTTCTTGGTTTTACAGGTGTTCTTGTTTGTAAAAGCATTCTTTGTGTTTCTGATACTTTTGCATATGTTGTACTTAAAGTTTTTTTAATTGAAGAAACTGAAATCCCTTATATATTTAAGCATTTATATATAGCAGAATTTACTTGAAACTCTTAAAGTCTGAATCAGCCCCTCTCCAAAACCAGTTATCCTCCAGATTTCCTAATCATTTAGAGACATATTTGGAGATGGTGATGGCCATCCCCCTCTGTTTCAGTGTTCTTGTTAGTATTTCTGAGGTGTCATGGTGATTCTCAAGCCACACACTGGCTCTCTAAATAGATGTTAGGTTATAAAGGAAGTCCGTGCTTTCTTTTTTAATAGAGTAACTACTAGAATTCCTAGGAAACTCCCGCTAAGCGAATCCCCTAAACACTCTGTTATTTATTGGGGCATGGTTTTTGCCCTGAGTTTTCAAATCTCATTTACTTCAAATAGTTAAGTTAATCTCTTTGATTCAAATGAACTGTAGTCAATTCTCTTGGCATTTTTTAATATCTAGTGCCCACTAGGACTCCAGGTTTAACTCTCAAAAGCTATTTCTAAAGTCCTCTCCAATGAAACCAGTCATCTCTCTTTCAGGTAGAGAAGTCAGCACAGCTCTGTGTCTTGCAGAAATAAACTGTAATGGGAATGCTTCACTTTATTCATCTGACTTGAAGTTCTTAACCCTTTCATCAAATTCTATGAAAAATAAAAGCAAAACAAATTGAAGACATATGAAGTACAGTAAATAACTTACAAACATGAAGAGGAAACCATCACATTGGGGAATTAATTTTTTAATTTTTTTAAAAAAGAACCCCCATACTGTTTTCCATACTGGCTTTATTATTTTTTCACCAACAGTGAATAGCGGTTCTCTTTTTGCTATATTCTTGATTGACAGCACTGTAAAATCCCCTGCCTCAGCATCCTTAGTGGTAACATAGACATCCACCATTACTCTGAGGCCTTCTTTCATCTTTTTGGAAAAATCTTGCATTTATTTATTTGCATGTGTGTGTGCACCCACAGCCACAGTACATGTGTGATGGCCACGGAGTTGGTTCTCTCCTTCTAACATCTGGGGCCCAGGGATTGAACACAGGTCACCAAGCTTAGCAGCAAGCTTCTTTACCCACTAAGCCATTTTGTCAGGCCCTCTTTGATCTGTTTGATAATACTGATTAGAATGAGGTAATACTCCATTTGGTTTTGATTTGCATTTCTCTGATAATTAATGATGTTCCATATTTTTTTCATGTATATATTGGTTACTTGTATGTCTTTTGAAAAGTGCCTATGTAGAGCTACTACCCATTTTTTAAAATGCTAGTATTTTATTATTTTTTTTCTTTTCTTTTTTTTAATTGATTTTTTTGAGCTATACATTCTCTGCCCCACTCCCTACCTCTCTCCCCTGCCCTTCAACCTGCTCCCATGGTCCCCATGCTCCAAATTTACTCAGGAGATCTTGTCTTTTTCTACTTCCCATGTAGATTAGATCCATGTATTAGGGTCCTCATTGTTGTCTAGGTTTTCTGGGATTGTGATTTGTAGGCTGGTTTCTTTTTTCTTACTTTATGTTTAAAAACCATTTATGAATGAGTACATATGATAACTGTCTTTCTGGGTCTGGGTAACCTCACTCAATATGATGTTTTCTAGCTCCATCCATTTGCCCGCAAATTTCAAGATGTCATCATTTTTCTCTGCTGTGTAGTATTCCGTTGTGTAAATATACCACATTTTCCTTATCCATTCTTCTGTTGAGGGGCATTTAGGTTGTTTCCAGATTCTGGCTATGACAAAAATGCTTCTATGAACTAGTATTTTATATTTAAATGCAGTTACATCAGTTTCTCTTTCTTCTTTCCAGCCTCTTCTATGTTCCCTACCTTGTCCATTACCTCATTCTCAAATTGGTAGCTTCTTTTTCTTTAATGATTATTGTTATGTGTGTGTGCTTACATGTGTGTGTGCCTTAAATACATACACAAATACATGAATACAACCTGCTAATAAGCCTGTGCTTGTTGTTTGTGTGTATATGATTTCAAGGCTGACCATCATGGCAGGAAGCATAGAAGCAGGTAGGCAAGTACACATTTCCTCCAACAAGGCCACACCTCCTAATCCTTCCCAAAATAGTACCACCAGCTAGAGACTAACCATTGAAGTATATGAGCCTTTGAAAACCATCCCTAGTCAAACCACCACAAAGGCTCTCCATGAGTTCTACTACCTAGAGTTTATCACAGACTACCCTCGGATTTGAAGGCTCCTCTTCCTTAAACCAAAAGCCCCAAACCATTATATTTCATGACTGTGTTAGCACAAAGATGCACATAATATAGGCAGATTTGTTATTTTATATTCATTCATTTTATTTCCTTCTTACTTGCTAAGAAGAATGACATTTTGTGGCCTCTTAAATGTGTCATAAGCCTAGGCATGTACTTATAATGCTTAACAATAAGTTGGCTGTGGCTTATTGAGGACTAATTTAGAATTCCGCAAGTAGACTGGCAGCCATACAATGCCTGGCAGGTTGCTGAGCTCCCACAATTAATGAGCAGAAGCAGATAGTTAGAATTCCTCCAGTGCTCAGACAGGATTCTCTCTAAACACAGCACCCACAGTTTGCAGTGAGTTGCTCATTTTTAATGATTGTTTTCCTGCCTTTGAATTACAAAATACTGTTGGTATAGTTTATCTGGAGTTACCACGGGATTAACCCTAGAAAGCATAATGATACTAGATATGTACTGCAGTTCAAACGTCAATTATTAATAAAGCATATACATTTAAGGCATATTAATAGGTAGATTCAATAGATAGACAGACAGATGATAGATAGATAGATAGATAGATAGATAGATAGATAGATAGATAGATAGATAGATATTCCTCCATGTTGGTTGTCAGAGAATGACTATAATAATTCAGTCTTCTTTTATAAAGCATACTCAAATGACTCACATATTTCCTTTTTTGCACTTTTTTGAACTCTGAAGAGTTAATTTGACTGCTGAAGATGTCATTACTGCAGCAGACTAATTAGAGCCAGGGATGAAGGAGGTGTGGTAAAATACCTTGATAGACTGTTTATGAGAAGGGAGAGAGAGAGAAGACTGAGAGATTATGCATACATTTGGAAAAGAATACCCATGACTAAGCAGAATTCTGGAAGCTTCATAATAGAGTTGAATGCTGAACCTTCATTCTACCCCAGGAAAAAGTACGCATCAAAGGGACTGTCTCCTACATTTATAACCAAACTTAACAATAACTTATAATGGAAATGCCAATTATCTTTTATGCCAGGATATAATACTGTTTCTTTCTGTGATTAGAATATTATATATCACCCTGGCTGGTCTACCTGAATGATCACATTAATAACAAATGTTGAAATAGGTTTTCATATTTCCTGATGTTAGATGTTAAATGCAAAAGTATCTATGCCAAGAAAAACTTACCGAGAAAATGTCTCTATCTGATATTAACCCAATTTGTTTGTGAAGTTGTTGCCTACATTTTAATCTAACTGGATCCAGAGGTTTGAAAGTTCACATCAGTAGAAGATGTCTCAACACCAGCTCCTGATGTCTTAGCCATCATCCTGGGTCACCGGTTAAGTTTTAGTCTGTGAGATGGATGTTTACAGGGAAGCTCTTAGGTAGTGGGGACACATATATTCAAGTGGAACATGTCATATGGTATGTTTTTCATTTAGAAAGAACTATTAACCACTCCAGAGGGGTGAGAAGATTCTGAATAACTCACAGAGAAGACAAAACAACCTCTTTAATTTAAATATGGTTACTAAACTCAACATATCAAGCTACTGATCTTAGTACAGTTAAGCACTTAACAAAATTATATAGTTCAATATTTATAGTTCAAAATCATGATCACCTTCCTTTTTCTGCCATTCTGCCCCTACAATATTTAAATGTGCCATGATATCTTTATTTGGGATTACAAAAGTTCATGAATAAAATATAAGAATCCTTAATTTAATGGCACAGAAGCTTTCTTTCACTGCATCAGACAGTGAGGCGTCCTGTCAACTGGCAGAAACAACAACTGAAAGGTTTTGGTTTTGAGAAGTTCAGATAAGGTTGGGAAAAGGACTAAGACATGGAAGACCAGAGAAACACCTTTCACCTTTCTACAAGGATGAGCTTTCTTTTTTAAAAATTACATGTATTTATTGTTTGTGTGCTCGTGAGTGTGTATGTATGCATGCACACGGTAGAACTTGCAGGAGTTGCTTCTCTACTTCTATCATGGGTTCTGGGATTCAGACTGGGGTTGTCAGGTTTGGTGACAAGTGCCATTATCCACTGAGCCATCTCGTTGACCAAAGAGGGATTTTGTAAGTTAAATAGAAGAAATTGTACCCAAGGGATGAATGGCTATTTAACAGAAATAGAATATTTAGCCGCTTGGTAAAGAGGCTGTAAAAAATTCAAGTAGCATATGTCTGGACATTCTGACTTTAATCTTGGGATTTTGTGATTCTTTATTTGGAATATTAACAGCTGTTGTTCACCTGCTCCAGATTTATTAATAGTGGTTACTGGAAAAGCCACCATCATTTTTTCACATGCCAAGTGAAAATGACTAAAAACAAGTGTGAGCTATTATTATTAATACACAATGTTCCAACATAAAAATGAAAATTAGGTGACAGTTCATTCCATGACAATAAGTCATGCCACAGCTTTGCTGACTTACAGTTGTAGTGCACACAGAATGATTCAGAATTATGAATTATAATGAAGCCATTCCCAAGCCTCCTGTGAAGCTCCAAGTAAATATGCAGTCCTGAGAATTACCATTCCTAAAAGGAAACCTTCCCCTGCAGAGAGAGATGGCAGTGGTTTTCAGACTTGTGTGAGCATCAGAGCCACTCTGGGAGGTTATTCAGCATCAGCTGCCTCCTCTATGCCCGGGACTGACTCAGTTTGGCTGGCACCTGCCCTGTACACTTCCCTATTTATACGATGCTCCCACCAGTGATTCCAGTGAGCTTTAAGTTTGCGAGTTGGTGATCTATTTCTAAAGAAATAATATTTGCATTACATTATAAGAAATCTAGCAAAATTATTCCTAGAGAACTACACATAAATGTTGAGCTTTAGTTTTATATTACTTTTGGACATTTTTGTATGTAGGTGTTTTTTGCCTTCTTGCATGTCTGTGCACCCACAACCTTTGTGTTGAGTGCCCACAGAGAACAAAAGTCCCCTGGAAATAGAGCTACAGATGGTTGTAAGCCTCCACATGAGTGCGGGGAATTGAATGTGGATCCTTGGGAAGAGCAGCCAGGGCTCTTAACCACTGAGACATTTCTCTAAGCCCCAAGCTTTATTTTTAAACATAATGCTGCCTTTGTGGTTATCAGACAGTAGCAAAGTTCCAGAAGTAGAAATAGTGTCCATTATAAAGGTAATAACTAATATATGTCTAGCTGTGACTTAATTTAAAACAATATACTGGTTTAGAGCACACACAGGTCAAATGAGTGTGAAATTGCAACTGAGTTGATGAAATCTTGGCTAAAGGTCTTCACTTGCCAGCAGTTTCCTCATCTGGAAAAGTGACGAGACTGATCATTTATGCCATGGGGGGGGTTATTGTGAGCATCAAATAAGATGATGTAAAGGAGGCAGCAGGCAGAAAATAATAATGGAAATACTGTTACCCTTGTGGTGACTAGTCACAAGTAATGGTTTCAGTGTGACACAAAATTGCAAACAGGATCGATTTAATAAGCCTTAATGTGACCATATAATTATCCAGGGATGGGTGAAACATCCAAGTTCTCCATTATGCACAGTACCACCAATTTTTTCATCTATTTCACCTAGAATTAATCTGTTCATTAGTTGATGCCATTCAGAAATGAATTCTCATAATCATAAGTTTATTTTGCAGAAAAACTAGTTACAAGGCCATCCTTCTCTATTATATAGTGAGGGAAAGCATCACTAGGCTACATGAGTCCCCGTCTCACATTTTAAAAAAATTCTTCAGTGGTTAGATATCTCTCCCATAACTCTCATAATTGAGAAAACATAAGAGAGTCTAAGGTTTAAAAGACCAAATCTTATAAGCCTGACCAAATTTCTCCCTCAAGACCAGATTGTTGGGGCTTGAGAGATTGCCCAGTGGTCAAAAGTACATGCCACACAACCATGGAGGCCTAAGCTTAGATCCTAGAAGTCACATAATAAACTGGGTGAGGTCTCATTAGGGCCTGTGACCAGCACTGTTGACGTCAGAGGTAAGAGGATGCCTATCCTCCCCACCAGAAAAAAGCTATAAAAGTAGGCAGAGAGTGATAGACAGAACCCACCTTTGGTCTCTATGTGAGCACACAGGAGAGCCCTCCTACACACACACACACACACACACACACACACACACACA
>NW_004949096.1:25779845-25787609 GCF_000317375.1 Microtus ochrogaster
AGAGAGAGAGAGAGAGAGAGAGAGAGAGAGAGAGAGAGAGAGAGAGATTGATTTTCTAAAATACTTAGGAGCCCCAGAGATGGCTCAACAATAAGAACTGCACAGCCTGACAACTGGATCCCAAATGGAATTCACCTAAAAACTGGATGGATGCAATGGCACCCAGCAGTAACCCCCACCCACCTCCTGAGAAATGGGAAGTAGAAACAGGAGACTCAGGCAGAAGCTTACAACTCAGCTAGCACAGCAACAGAGACAAGATAGATCCTGCCTCAAAACAAAAGGGAAGGAGAGAGCCAAGTCCCCCAAACTTGTCCTCTGACCTCCACCCATCCACTGTGGTGCATGTACACACACACAATGTGCGCACACACATACTTTAAATAAGCAATTTCATGGTGGTGAAAGCATGTCTTACTGTCAGACAGAAAAAGCAATAGTAATACTCAGTAACCAGCTTCAGTTGGTTCTTTATGACTAGAACCCTACAATTTAAGGGGAAAAAAATGCAGGCAGTCTTTAGAAGCTATTTCCAATAGCAAAATCCAATGTTTCTATCCTAGACTCAACTGTCTCAAAGGTCTCAAAAACCAATTTTCTATTTCATACTTCATGATTCCTAGTAGATAAGAGTAGGGCGATCTGAGGACAGAAAAAGTGGTTAAGAGTGAAGTCTCCGAAAGAGGTTAACAGTGCAGCGGGTAGAGTTGCCCAGATCCCTACTCCTGTTCCTCTGCACTCTGGTCACTCAAATGGGGGGGGGGAATCCTGATGAGTTGCTGCAGGTACCATGGATGCTATCATAATTATCAACACACATCTATCAGATGATGGATTATAAAAGGTATGCTGAGTACTGAGAGTACCCAATTATCTAACACTGATTGTGTAACAAATTATGAAGTCTTACAGTTAATCAACTGTGTGTATGGTAGTGAACCCTAGTGGCAGTAAAAGAACCTCATTGATGTGACAAAATCTTGGTAAAGGAGATCTTCATTTGATAGAAAAATGGGTGTTAACTGGCAGCAGCAGCTAAGAATTATGGATGTCTGGTAAGAACAGGCACCTGGTTCTTATGTAAACACTTTAATTTCATTAAAAAAAAAGCCAGTAGCTCTTTGTCCTGCAGTCCAATTATTCAAAAACTTTGTACTAATTTTTGAGTTCTGAGGATACTAGTCAAGTGTTCCCCCTCTACATTACACATCGACTTGTTTTTATTAGTCTTGTTTCTATTTCAAGATAGGTTTTCACTGTGTAGATCAGGTTTTCCTTTAACTTGCAATCAAACTGCCCTAGCTTTCTGAGTAGTTGGGATCATAAGTGTGTGCTACCACATCCAGCTTCAGCATTTCCTCTTCAGGCTGCACAGACCTAAGAACTGAAGACAGTCTATAGTGGCTACTTTTCTTAGTTATTTCTGTGAAGACACCATACCCAGGGCAACTTATAGAGCAGTGTTTATCTAGGGCTTACAGTTTCGGAGGATGAGTCCAAGACCATCATGGTGGCAAGTGTGGCAGGAATGAAGCAGCAGCTACGAGGAGGCAAAGAAAGCTAACTGGGAAGGGTGTTAGCCCACCCCACTGACACACATCCTAATCCTTTCCAACAATTCCAACAGGGGCCCAAGTATTCAAATATATGAGCCTATGGAGCTATTCTTTTTCAAACCATGACACTACTCACAATTTAAATATAGCTGCTTACTCTGTACCATGTTCAAGGGAGTGCACAGAAGTATTCTATACAAAAATTGCAAGTGAAGAATGAAGTAAGATATGGAGCTCAAAGCAAGAGTATTTGGGGAAGAGGTAGGATGATGGGTGAAAGAAAAATAGGAGAGGAGGGAAAAGTGTTCTCAACACAGTGAGTTTGAAAGCTCGGAATGAGGTTGCATAGTGGTTCACAGAGATGGCCTGAAATATGCTCTGTCACTGTGGGGGGGGGGCGGGGGGATGATGTGGTCTCTGTGTGTGTGTGATGTTGAGTTGAAAGGAGTCTGGAGAGAAAATACAAACCATGACAGTAAGGGTAAGTAGTCTGAACTTTATCCTGAAGCCTGAGGTGATATGAACATCACCCACATTGGAAGGATCCTTTCAGCTGGTCACAAAGGATGAGTGAGAAGATAGTAATTCTTTTAAACTCCTGCCTCAAAGACACTTGTGAAATAGGATCATAAGATTTCGTCATCAAAATAGTTATTTTCTCAATTTACTGAAGCCTTATTAAAGCACCAAGAAATTCCAGTTAGGTCACTAGCAGCAGTGAGCAGAGGTCATTAACTCTGAACAGATGCTGGGCCAACATGAAGTGAGTTAAACTCTGGTTTCTACCATATAATGATGCTGTCATTCCTTTTTCTCTAAGGTCTAACTACAAAATATGAGGCACACAGTGGTTTTGTTAACACCAACAATAAAACAATACCAATGAAGCCAAAGTGATGAAGGAATTAAAAAGCTTATAGTTGTCTGGATGAATTTTATATTTAATATGGGCTATCTGAAATTGATAGTGCCATGTAGAAACCATGTTTTCACCAATTCTTCAAACTGAAGCAATCAACCCTAATCTGTTGTGGGAGCCCACAGACGGGACCAAAGGTCAGAGAGTTCAGGCCACTTCTTGTTCCTTCAAGGTTAGGACAGAGGTTTGACCCAGGGTGTGGCTACTAACACAGTGTTTTGGCCTAGGGTGTGGTTACTTGATGCTTTGGGTACTGAGCAGGTTATTTGTTCCTTGTATTGTTGTTTCTTGTAGCACGGTAAAGCAGTCTTTTGTCCTCCCCCTCCTGTTTGGACTGGGGTATATAAGCCTAAGAGAAATGAATGCAGGATGGATTTTGTGTCTCTGTCTTTTCTTTTATATCTTTATTTTTCTACCTGCCACTTCTTAATCCTCATGTTTCCCTCCAAGCATGGACAAATAAGTCCGGCAGGATGTGGTTCAGTTGCCTGGATGCAGGAAAGGCAAACCTACCCAAAAGAAACCTTAGAAGCCACTGATACAAAGCCACATCTTCCAATCACCTGCTTTTAAGGAACTTAAACAGTAATAAATTCTAATCAATAAATCAAAAGGATTTGTCAAGTTATTGTCATTGCAGGGTTGCAAAGTTGGCTCAACACACACAAATCAGAAAGTGTAATTGGGCACAGAAATAAACTTAAGGACAGAGGCCACATCATCATCTAAATTCATGTAAAAAAAAAAAGTTAAATATCATTACATAATAAAAGACCTTAGCTGGGCGGTGGTGCACTCAGGAGGAAGAGGCAGGCGGATCTCTGTATGAGGCCAGACTGGTCTACAAGAGCTAGTTGTGGGACAGGTCCCAAAGTCACAGAGAGACTCAGTCTTGAAAAACAAAACAAAACAAAACAAAAAAGACATGAGGGGGGTAAAACTAGGAATAGAAGGAACACACCACACATGATAAAGACTATACATGATAAACCTACAGCAAACATAATTCTAAATACGGAAGAAATGAGAGCCTTTCCTCTAAAATATGGAACGAGACAAGGGTGCCCACTTTTTTTTCATATTAGTGCCCAAAGTGTTAGAACAATAAAAAAATTAAAAGGATATAAATAGGAAAGGAAATCAATTTATCCCTACTTTCAGAGCATGTACTTAAATTAAGACTCCAAAGATTCCACTAGAAAACATAAAACTAAGAAAACACTTTCAGGAAAGTAAACGGCATACAAAAATCAACACATAAAGTTGGGAATCTTTGCTGTACCCCAACAATAATTTTCTGAGGTGGAAAATCCCAATCATGACTGCTCCAAAAATTTTAAATGTTGGTCCGGGGAGATGGCTCAGTCAGTAATGCACTTGACGCACAAGCATAATGGACTAAGTTTAGAAGCCACCAACCCACATAAAAGCTGTATGTGGTGGCACATGCCTATAATACCAGTGAAGGCAGAGATAGGTGGATCCCTAAAGCGTGCAAGGCAGCTAGTCTAGTTCAACCACTAAGCTCCATGTTTGGTAGGAGAATATGTTCCAAAATTTAAGGTGAAGAGCAAGAGAGGAAGATGTCCAACATCCATCTCTATACACTCAGCATGGTCATGGGAAATGAATGACAATGTTCAGTGACAAAGTGTTTGATAATGCCATGGGGAAACCCATTACTTTGTATCCTAATATTAAAAGGAATGAAAAGATGAAGCCTGAAGTATCTAGAGATGATAAGACCAAGCAGTCTGAAATGGACTTCCCTTCAGAGACCAGACTCCTTTTTTCTTGACTATCCCACTATCAAAGAAAGCAGCCTCCAATGGCTCTAGAAATATGTGCCCAACAACAGACTCCCTAGGAAAATTAGCTTTATATTCATTTTAAAGATATTATTGAGAAGGAAGTTGTAACTCTATGAATTTAAATAATTAGGAAGAAAGCCAGAATTCTCTCTTAACTTTACACTCAAATTAGGAGTCTCAAATTCATTGTGTGATTCTTACTATGAAATGCTGTATTTACGAATAAAGGAAGGGATTTCTGTAGTACTTTTCTTACAAATTTTCTGTTTAAGCTGGGCAGCAGAGGTTTGTGCCTTTAATTCCAGCACTTGGAAGGCAGAGGCAGATCTCTGAGTTCAAGGATAGTCTGATCTACAGAGCAAGGACAGGACTGTTGTGGGAGCTGCGGGCTGTGTTCCTGCCGCCCCAGCTCCTAGTCGCCTGGCTAGCTTATACCCTGAAATAACAACACACAAATTGTATTCTTTTAAACACTGCTTGGCCCATTAGCTCTAGCCCTTACCAGCTAATTCTGATATCCTGATCAACCCATCTCTAATAATATGTGTAGCATCAGTCTTACTGGGAAAGATTCAGCATGTCTGACCTGGCAGCTTGCTTCATGGCGTCTGCCCGGGAGAGGGGAGCATGGCCTCTGTCTGAGGCGTCTTACCTCACTTCCTCTTCCTCCCAGCATTCTGTTCTGTTTACTCCACCCACCTATGTTCTAACCTATGAGGGCCAAGCAGTTTCTTTATTATAATTAACCAATGACCTTCCTCCATCACAGGACAGCCAGGGATACAGAGAGAAAACCTGTCTTGAAGACAAAACAACAACAAATTTCAAAAACTCTAAATTTTCTGCTTTATAGTTAAATTGAATTAAACCTTCTTCTATATTATCAAAATATTTATAAATATTATGTAGTATGTAATGCCTAACAAAAGTTTAAAATTAATATATTAAACAATATAGGATTTATATATGTAATATATTACATCACACACACACACACACACACACACACACACACACACACACACACACACGCCTGCCTAACAACAATACTGGGAACTAACCTCAAGTCCTCTGGAAGAGCAGAAAGTGCTCTTAACATCTGATCTCTCTCTCTCTCCAGATAAATGGGTGTTTTCTGAGACAATGTCTTGCTATATAGTCCAGTTTGCCTTGAACTTACTATGCAGACAACACTGGCCTTAAATGCACAGCTTTCTTCCCGCCTCAGCTCTCAAGTGCTAGGACTACAAAAGTGTGCCACCATACCTGCTTCAATCTTTAGACGAAAAAGACAATCTCTGCTATTAAGGAGAAATCTGAGAGAAAACCCTCAATGTCATGCTATGTCAAAATAAAATTTAACTAGTACTTCTAAGTTTCCTACTTTATCTATAATTATAAAGGACAGTACTACAGACACAAATTTGTTTGGAGCTGTTGTAGCAAAGATAAATGAAAGTACAAACACAGCAGACACAAACATGTAAGATATATTAGATTACTATCAGAACACCCAGAACTTCACAAAAGCTTACATGATCAAAACATTCATGTAAGATTGAATATTTTGTACAAATGAAACACACTTTAGACACTTATCCTGAGTAGTAAATTCTTTGAAAAACCACAAGACTGACACACTTAAGGGTAATAGGCACTCCTATTTTATTAGATGTCTATCCAAAGGCTATCTTCTTTACTCAGCTGTGTTACTATTCTGGATGAGAACTACCAGGAAATGGTGAAGATCAAGGCTGTGGTGACAGACTGCTACCTGCTCTCCTACTTCCTAGCTGGTGGAGTGGTGGGCAGATCAGTTACCTTCTGAGCTTTCATTTCCTCCCACCAAACAATCATAGTACCCACTGCACTGGTGCTGAGAGAAGAGATGACAGGGAGTGGTAAGCTTTTACTATCTCCAAGAACCTCTTTCTCTTCTGGGTCCTCAATTTCATCTAAGGCTCTCTTCATTATGTGTTCTTCAGTTATGTCTTTGAAATGCAGTAATATATGTACATTATCAAAAAGCCAAAGAATAAGAAAACTAACAACTGTTGGGAGAAAAAATAGAGAAAATAGTTACAATAAAAATCTGATTCAAGTAAGTTGCTAGAACGTTGTAAGGGCTCATGTACAAACACAGCTCTGCTGTGCTTCACATAAACAGTTCTCAAAGTGCTGACTCGATCACAAACTGTGACTCAGCAAAATCTGCTAGAAGACAATGGATTTACTGAATACTAGTCCAAATAAAGGGGTTTGATGCTCCTCTGAACACAGAAACTCAAAGCAAACAATCTACTAATACTGTATATGTTTGGCAATCTTCAAGATCTAGAGTATACAGAAGGTCAAATCAGGACAAGGTGAAGGCACTTAAGCCTATTAGAGACTGCGGATTTACTTCAGCTTCTGGTCTTGAGGAATGCAAAACTTTCAGTGTGACATAAAATGGTGACTAAATATGTCAAGGCACATTAGGCAGAGGTTTATCAAGATCACCTTTCCATTGTGGCATTCAAAAGGTTGTTCAGTGTAATGAGGACTTCGTATTTTGGGATACTGAAACGAAGTTAAATTCATATCTCATAATCTATGTAAATAAAACCCACTTTACTTATTTAAATACAAGATCTCCAGGTCCTAAGCCAGTGTCTTCTCTAGTGTGATTTGTGACTTTAACTGTACTATGGAACACTTCGTCCCGAGTCCTTAAAATGAAAACTCTAGCTGTTGATGTAGCTCAATGTTAAGTGTGTGAAATCAGTATGTGAAACTCCTCATTAAACCACCAGCACACAAAACCAAGCTGCCAAGCAAGCTACAAACCTATCCCTAGACTGCCTAACAACATAAGCAATTCTAAAGCTATAAGTTCCTTAATTTCCTATCAGATAGTACAGGGAATTTATTTCTTCTCAGCTAACCACACCCCTACAAAGGGAGTACTTTTGGCATATCGTTTGTGTTAAAAATGCAATCTGTAGTCATTGGGTAACCACTGTATGTATAGTGCCAATTTCATTAAGCAATAACACACACACACACACACACACACACACACACACACACACACACACACGTTTTTTCGAGACAAGGTTTTACTGTAGCTTTGGTGCCTGTCCTGGAACTAGCTATTGTAGACCAGGCTGGCCTCGAACTCAGAGATCCACCTGCCTCTGCCTCCCAAGTTCTGGGATTAAAGGTGTGTGCCACCACTGCCCGGCTAAGTAATAATATTTTTAGTTAAAAAAAAATTACAGGAGCCGGGCGGTGGTGGCGCACACCTTTAATCCCAGCACTTGGGAGGCAGAGGCTGGCAACTCTCTGTGAGTTCGAGGCCAGTCTGGTCTACAAGAGCTAGTGCCAGGACAGGCTCCAAAGCTACAGAGAAACCCTGTCTTAAAAAGCAAAAAATAAAATAAAATAAAAATTACAGCCGGGCGATGGTGGCGCACGCCTTTAATCCCAGCACTCG
>NW_004949096.1:25787709-25805004 GCF_000317375.1 Microtus ochrogaster
AAAAAAAAAAAAAAAAAAAATTACAGGAGATGGGGGCAGGTGATGTGGGATTCCCCACTGTATGCTATGAATGTTTTACTACCACTGGTTAATAAAGAAGTTGCTTTGGCCTATAGCAGGGCAGAATACAGCTAAGCTGAAAGAGATATTGAGAGTACATGGGGTCAGAGAAACAAAATGTAGCTGCAACGGAGAAAGACGCCAGAATAGAATCTTACCCAGTAAGCCATTGCCTCGTGACCATACACACATTAATAGAAATGGGTTAATTTAAGATGTATGTTAGTTAATAAGAAACCTGATCTAACAGGCCAAACAGTGTTGTAATTAATATAGTTTCTGTGTGATTATTCAGGTCTGGGCGTCCGGGGAAACAAACAAACAAACAAACAAAAAAACAGCCTCCACCTTACAAAATGGTACACAAACGTGGGGTTTACATACATGACCAGCCACACACTTCAGGTCCAGATACTTGTATGCCCACTTGGGGTCAAGAGGAAAGCAGCTGAGAGCATGTCAGCAGCTCAGCACCCCTACCTGGGCAAGCAGCCAAATGAGGTCTGCTAGGTGTGCATAGGCAGGAGAGCATGGCAGATTCCCACCACCATACACAGGTATCTCCAGGCCGTGCAGTGCACTGCATGGCCCAGTTAGCTAGCTTACTCAGACTGCTTGATGGTATGCTTTATGAACTAGACATGCAGGAAAAGTGAATAGTGAACTTGCGTAAAGAAGGTAAGAGTCCTTCAGGGCTTCTGATTCACAGAGGAAACTGCCAGACATTCTGCAGGACACAGAAGAAAGCAACTAATGAACTTTGCCAGTACAAGGCAGAACAGATCTTCAAATTTCCTGCTTCATGGAAAAGCCTGCCAGATAATATTGGCCTGTAGGCTGAAGATAGTTGCCCCAACATCTCTTGTAATACTTATCTCGAATGTGGGCTCAAAACCATCTTAATTCTCTAATAAAAGTATGGGGGAATCTTAAAGTATGCCTTCAGAGAACTGAATCCGAATTAATGAGAAAGAAGTTTCTACTAGTTCAACTGGAAAAACATTCCAGAGTCTACTCAGATTTTGAGACTATATTCTTGCACTGAACCTACTGTGAGGTAAACCAAGCATTTCATTGCTATCGCTAGCACTTCTTGCAACAGCTGCATATGGACATTCATAAGCTTAATTCTACAGCCCTCAGACCACTGCTAATAAACATTACTGCAATGACCCAAGGAAGTTTTCTCTTTCTATGCAGTCAGCTGTGGCTTTTTTCTCAGAAGATAGTACAGGAGATATTTTAAGAGATAGCAAGTATCGACTAGAAACTTAAGCCACACATGACATGACAGATGGGAGTGCCAGCTGCTGCAAAGGCTCATGGGAACTGTATATTTTATAAATACCCTTTGATTAAAGTATTTGATTTCAAAGATATACTAGTTTGTCGTATCACACTAGACAGCAGCTGCATTAGCATTTAAAGGTACCACATTGCATGTCAATCAAACAGGAAATCTGCAATTCACATATCAACCCACATTTTCAAAGAGTTATCGAGTTCTATTACCTTCCTAGCTCTACCTCCCCTTTGTTAAGACCTGGAGGCAAGCACCACCACAGACAGACAGCGTTTACATGGGTGTTGGTGATCAGAATTTAGGTCCTCAAGCTTGCACAGCAATTTAATGAGTCATTATCCCAGTCTCTCTTATATTATTAAGACTAACAAATGTTTCAATTGCTATGCTTACATGCAGTTAGTTACTTTTAACGAGCAAATTTTATCTTAAAAAAGCTTTTCATAAAAGATGAAACCAAAAATTAAAGCATTTTTTTTAAATATAAAAGATTTAAATTTTGGCTGGTGTTTTGCTATTTGTGGGCTTAAGTGTTAAGTCAGAAACCCTGAGAGACTGCTCAGTGGGCAAAGGCACTTGCTGTCTGAGAGTGCAAGCTGGTCCACCTGACTGAGAAAGTGGGAGGAGAGAAATAACTCTAGAGTTGTTCTCTGACTGCCATATATGTGCCATGACATTCATGCCCATACATATCACATACACAAAGTGAATTTTAAAAAAACTAAGACTTTACTAAAAATAATAAAATCAATCTATTGGATCTTTCAGCTGGTGTTTACTGAAACAGGGTCTTTGCAACCCAGGCTGGCCTTGAACTTGAGTCTCTCAAAGACATCAGATAGATGTGTGCCAATATTGTGCTAAAAAAAAAAAAAAACCCTTGAATTTGTACTAGGCTAAGATGATCAGTAACTTTATGAATAAACATTTAAATGCATCTTTTTAAAAAGCAAGCTAATATAAAAGGTGATTTCAGAGTTGACAAAGGCTTAAAAATTCTACCTATGTAATAGTATAGACCGTTAATAAGCTAGGGACAACAGTGATAAGTCAACAGCACATCTGTCTATTAAACAAATCCTACTCCTTTGCTCCCATGAGAAGACAAGAACCCTTTCGGCCAGTTGTAGTAACTATGTATGCACAGGGTAATACTGAGATTTTTGTTGTTGCTGCTATTATCAAGAGGACCTCCTTTGTGGCCTGAACTTGCTATGAATATTGGGCTTAAACTTCTCATTCTCCTGCCTCAGTTTCCTGAATATGGGGATTTCAGGTATGAACCACCATGCCTTGTCTACACACCCCCCACAACACTAAACATACATATGTTACCTTAGTTCTTATTAACTTACTATCTAGTTCTGATTATTAACTTTTATCTATTTCTAGCCCAAAGCCAATATTCCCCCAAGACAGGATATAATGATTACTGTTAAACTAAGAATACAGACTCTGTGGACTGGGGTGGGGGATATATTACTGTTCATAGGTAGAATTATTTGCCTAGCATGCAAAAGGCACTTGATTCCTAATACCACCCAAAAGAACAACATTTAGGCAGGAATTTGTTAACTGTTGTTAGAAGTATTTTATTAAACTCTTGGTAGAAAATACTTTGAGTAATGATATCAGGAATTGATCTTTGGGATCTTCAAAGTCAACTCTTAATTCTACGCTGACCTAATAGTTATAGCATTGTTTCATACTTAGAGACTGGGGTACCACCTAGAAAACTGTTTCCTGACTTAAGGAAATCTACCGCACATCTCTGATTGCAGTACTCAGGAGGCTGCGGCAGGGGTATCTAGAGTAAGAGGAGTCTGGACTATACAACAAGACGCTATCTTAAAAATAAAAGTGGTGACACGACATGAGAAATCACATTTGTTCCCATTTATTTACTTAGTGTGCGCATGGACGTGGATCAGAAGACAACATATGAGAGTTGGTTCTCTTCTTCCACTACGTGAATCCCAGGGGTGGAACTCAGGTTGTTTGGCTTGGCAGCCAAGTGCATTTAACTGCTAAACCGTTTTACTAGCCCTGTATTGTTTCTCATTGTAAGACAACTTTCTGACATTAAAAAAGTTGATTAGCAATGGTCAAAAGAGCAGAATCATATACTAACACTGCTTTAAAGGTAATTCTCTAGCTGGGCATAGTGAAACAGGCTTATAATCCTTGGATTTATATTTTTAACCTCTTCCAAAGAAGTTTTTTTTTTTTTTTAAGATTTATTTATTATGAATACAGTATTCTGCCTGCAGGCCAGAAAAGGGCACCAGAACTCATTATAGATGGTTGTGAGCTGTGAGCTGCCATGTGGTTGCTGGAAACTGAACTCAGGATCTCTGGGAAAGCAGCCAGTGCTCTTAACCTCTGAGCCATCTCTCCAGCCCTCTCTTCCAAAGAAGTTAACAGTAACTGCTCAGAACATAAATAGTTCTGACAAACCACCACCATGCTCACTAGCATGGTGGCAGGGCATACTTATAATGTCAGGACTTGGGAGACAGAGGCAGAAGAACTGATTTCCTGCTTGCACACCACACTGTGAAATCCAGGCTTGCAATACATAGTGGAACCCCCTTTTCACCTCAAATTCCTGCAATCAAAGAAAAAGAACTTTCCAGTTACCTTCAATCTTTTTCAATAAGGAAATTAGGAAACCATATATCACAAGTCAGCATGTAGAGTACAAATTAACTTAGATTAAAAATATACATTCAACTGGATGGAGATAGCGGTACATGCCTTTAATCCTATCACCTGAGGCAAAGGCAGGTGAATTTCCAAGTTCAAGGCCAGTCTAATCAACATTCTAAGTTCTAGGATAGCCAGGGTTCCACAGAAAAACCCTTCTCAAAAAATCAAAGTCAAGTACATGCACTCAGCACTTATGTGGTGTGGGAAGTCCTGTAGCCCTGCAGACGCCCTATGGAACCTTACCTGGTAAGCCACAGCCACGTGGCTGTATGCAGATTAATGGAGATGGGTTAGTTCAGGATATAAGAGCTAGCTAGAAATACACTTAAGCTATTGACCAAGCAGTGATTCAAGTAATATAGATTCTGAGTGGTTATTTCGAGTCTGGGCAGTTGGGAACAAACAAGCAGCCTCCTACTACAAGCATGGGCGTGAGCACACACACACACACACACACACACACACACACACACACGAAAGAGAGAAAAGTACATGAATGTACACATACATACTTGAATGCACACATGTACACACAGAGGAAAATCTGTAAGAACAGGACCAAGTGGTTTGCCATGGGATAGATTAATCCATGTTTAATTTGGGGAAACTATTTTGTGACTTTAAAAATGAATTTAAAACCACTCTAATGATTCTCAATCATTTCTAGATAAAAGTGGAAAACCCAGGGGACACTCTTGGATTATGAGAATTTACATATTCCACACATTCTATTAAAACACCCATTTTATTTTATAAGTGGCTCATTTGTATGGATTTGTATGGGATACAGATAGCATACAGCAGAAAAGACAAGCATCACAACCTTTAACAATCACACACTTCAGGTGATTTTATTTTGTTGCAGCACAAATATTCATAACCCAATATCCTAAAACAAAAGGAGAAAATAAGATTATTTTTATCCCAGAACTATTCATTTTATCTGCTATGCAATCAGAAATAACTTTGGAATAGTAAATTACTTCTGTATACAATTTAGGTCCAAAGACCCTAAAATTTTGCTTAATTCTGTAAGAAATAAAAATTCCAATTGCTTCCTGGGTTTTGTGGTAAGAACTAGGGACCTAGTCAGGAACACAGCCAACCAAAGAACACAGATAAGTTGGGGTAAGGAAACAGAGCTAATGAGACTGACTGGTAGAGGTCTGTACTACCCAGAGGCTATAGAGGCTTCCCACAGAACCATGAAGGCCAAGGAAGTGATTAACTGAGTGATTTTGGGGCAGAGTACAGGAGAACAAAACATTTTCCGAAGAAGCACAGCATACCCCCAAATTGTACCAAGGGCTTTCTCTCCTTTAGTTCATATGCTTGTCCATTTAGTCAACCAAAATACAGTTTCTCTTCTACCCCTCCCCCAAAATGAGAATAATTAATGCAGATGCCAAAGAAAACGACAGGAACAAATGGCATTTTTCAAGAAAATGGTAATGAAGGATCTTAAGGGTGTGAGCCAGGAACTTGAACACCAATGTCTAGAGTAAGTCTGGAAGCACACAGCTCTGGTGGTTCAGCATATTCTGGGTCTCAATTTTCTTTCTTTTTTTTTTTCTTTTGGTTTTTCAAGATAGGGTTTCTCTGTGTAGCTTTGGTGTCTGTCAGCTTGTCATGGAACTTGCTCTGTAGACTAGGCTGGCCTCAAACTCACAGAGATTCTCCTGCCACTGCCTCCAGAGTGCTGGGATTAAAGGTGTGCAACACCATCACTTGGCTCTCACGTTTCTTTCTTATCTGGACATTAACCTAGAGCTTTGGTATAAATAAAAAAATTTACACCACTCTTCAATGAAAATATAATACCTTATAAGATTAGAGGTGAGCGGTGCTGGCACAAGCCTTCAGTCCCAACACCCAGAAGGCAGAGGCAGGCATATTAGAAATTCTCATCTGAAAACTGTTCACAAAACAAAAAATTTTGTAATATCAAAACAATAGTTTATGACAGATTTAGAAAAAAATAGTGGTTGTGGTGTTGCTTTTACTGGAACTACAGGTAAAGAGCAACTGTATTATTTTGTCTGTGACTAACTACTATCTTCAAGGGAGAACATGGTGACCTAATGATCTGTATGAAGTTGTACTTACTTTTTAATAAAGTTTGGCTTTTAGAAGATATTGCTAGCTTAATGGCTTGACCCAGAGAAAATTATGAAGACAGTATTTCATTATACTGACTTTTAAACTATGTCAAATATAGTATTGGAAAATATACCCAGCATACTAGATACACAATATGCAACATTTATGTCTATTGCTATAGTGTTGCTAGTGACTCAATACAGATACATTATAATCTGTATTGCTTTGGGTGGTGGTGGCGCACACCTTTAATCCCAGCTCTCGGGAGGCAGAGGCAGATGGATCTCTATGAGTTCAAGGCCAGCCTGGTCTATAAGAGCTAGTTCAAGGACAGACTCCAAAGCAACATAGAGAAACCCTGTCTTAAAAAACAAAAACAAACAAAAAGAAACATGTATGCTCCTGCCACAAAATAAAAGGGGAAGAGAAGAATATTGAAAATATTTTTTTTACAATTCTATGCCTAGAAAAATTAACACATATATCAGCAACAACCTGTCAATACATGACACTCTCCATCTGACAGAACACATATATCAGCAAAAACCTATCAATACAGAACATTCTCCATCTGAAAGAATCCAGAAAATATCTGTGCTAGAAGCCACGTTATAAGTTCACTCTGCACGAGTCAAGATATATGGTTCTTACTCTTTACTTCTTCAGTGGACAAAGGCCAACTGACATAACCACCTTATTAAGCAGGACGATAACTATGAGCACCTGATGAAATATTAGTTTAAATACTGCTTTTTCAAACTCCTTCACTAAGTAACCAAACACTTAAATATGATTTCTATTATTAGTATTTAAGAGCCAAGGATCCTTCCAATTAATTATGGCTAATGTTAATCATATTAATTTCAGAGATCTATCAATTTAATGGCTAAAAATATAGCAATGGAGCCAGATAAGCACACTGAAGGCTCTGACATGGCATGGATCAAACATGTTTAGAGTCATTAGCATTTAATTTCTTAGCAGACCTTCGAGTTTAGTTCTAGGACTATAATGCCTTAGATACTTACATCAAATTCCCACATTTTAGGATTTATATATAAAACTGATGCCAATCATCTTTAAATTGCTACCAAAAAATTTGCAAAAGCTATTTGCTAATAACTGCTTCCTAATTTTAAGTCTTACTCTGACCATGACCACATATTACAAAAATCTATTTACTGTATCTGTATTGGGTACAAATTATTTGATAATGATCCTCTATCACACCTCAATAACCTAGCTGCCCCTAACCCTGGAAAACTGCCGTAGTACAGAAAACTTAAGGCAGAAAAGCTCAAAAGGGTGGAGAACTCAGGTAGTTCCTGTTTGGTATTCTATTTAGCAGTACAGTCACAAAAAGGCAACTGAATATAGTAACTGTCCTACCTGAACTAGGACAGCACAGCAAGTGACCCTACTATGTTCTTTGGCTCTTTGGTGTAGATAATTCTATCTACATATAAAGTATGAAAAGATTTTAGCAGTAATAAAAATGTCGAAAAAAATACTTATTTCACACACCTGTTGTCCAAGATCACAACTTAATAGCTAAGGTGCAAAGGTCAAGAACAGAACTGAAGTGTGTGCTATGGAATAACATCTGTGAGATAGGCTGCTGCTGCTTCTTTTTAAAATTAACTTATTATGTATACAGTGTATGCCAGCATGTATGCCTGCGTGCCAGAAGAGGGAACCAGATCTAATTATAGATGGTTGTGAGCCATCACGTGGTTGCTGGCAACTGAACTGAGGACTTCTGGAAGAGCAGCCAGTGCTCTTAACTACTGAGCCTGTAAGGCTGCTTCTTTCATCGTTCAGAGCATACAAAACAGAGCATCCCATTTTACTCAATGTCAGCAAACATTTAGGGATAAGCATTCTGTTAAAACAATAGCACTGTTTCTTACTAAATTTTTATTGATACTTCATTTACTTGAGCTTTGATTTTTTAAAAAAAAAGACACTGTTTAGTCAATAATTTGGTCCATATTATTTAATACTGTGCAACTAAAATTTACAAAGTATGTGAGATCTTATTTTAAATATGTTCTTCTCAAAACTGGAAATCTATACTAACATACAAATCAATCGTTCTTTCTCTCTGAGAAGAAGCTATGAAAGCAAACTATGCACACCACATCCTTTGAGATCACACATTAAATTTATTAGATGGATGCTAAGGGAAAGTGCAATCTGAAGCCATGGAATTATTTCATGCTTGTGAAAAGTTAATGAACTTAAAAGGATCAGACTTAAATCCTTAGTCTCATGAGCATCACACTATACCATGTTAACCTGCCCAAATGGTCGATAAGACCATGGAAAGAAAAGCACTAAGAAGAAAGACAGGCTGTATTTCTTGTCTTAAGGTTTCAGAGATGATGCAGATTAAGAAATTCTCACATCCTGAAAAAGGACTTCTTACATACCTCACCTCTTAGTCACAAAACTGCAGTCATCTGGAGTGAGGACATAATAATCAATTACTACAAGCAATGTCCATCCTGTGGAGTACATAGCTATCTGGAATGATAGCTATACAAAACCAGAATTCAGTGAAAAGTAACACTTTAAATATTTTCACAACAAGAAAAGATGCTGAAGAGGCCTCTTAGTAGTCACTGTTTAAGTGTTAAAATGTTAAAGATGTACATTGGAATATGAGGAGAAATTTGATTATCTCTTCTGGAAGTTTGCAAGCCTTATTAAAGAAAGATGATGGATGGATCAGGAGTAATATTCAAAAGCAATTCTAAGACGGACAATTCAGAACTGTTAAGGTATTCCAGAATTGAGTACACTAATGCTAAAAATGGTTAAAACAAAAACAAAAACCACTTGCATATAGTTTGCTGGGATTTCATACTAACCATTAGAGGAGGTAGTGATGCAATATGTTGGAACCTAAAGTACAATATCAGCATTAATTGTAAACGATTCTGAAACATGTATAGAACTTTTCAGAACACATGTAGTGAAAAAGAATTAGATTTCATATAAAATTAGAATTGAAAAAGCAAAAAATAGAAATATTTAGTAAATTTACTCAAATGAAGTTTAAATGTTACAGAAATGAAAAATATTAGAAATTATATACAATAAAAGTGAATATAAATTAGCCAACTCCAAGAACATTTCCAGTTAAACATTCATACAAATACATATTCACCTTTTTCTTTGTATACGAATAACACATTCATACAAACATATCATGAAGATTCTGGCAAAAAAAAATTCAGAGAAGCTAAAATTTTCTCACGTTTAAAAAATGGTGTAGAATATACTTCAACAACAACATTCTACATATAAATGTAAACCCCTGATTTAATTCCATGATTTTATCATGCCAGAAGCATGGTTGTTTTTAATTTTTTAAAAAGAGATATTGGTATTATAATTCATTGGCTTATCAATAATTAAGGCATTTGTACACGGTATCAGTGTGGACAAAAAATTTTAATATTACTTATTATAATGTTTTAAACTTTTGAAGTCTTTTCAACAGAAGAAATAGCTGCACACATTTAAGTGTTTCTTCATAAAACACAACAAACACTAACGATTGGTCTTTGTAGTTCCTGGTAAAAGTCCTGACTTGTTTTGAATACTATAAATGATATTCTTATGCAGGAATGAGTTAAGACCCAGAAGTTCTTGAACACCCCTACCAAACGGCCATAATGGTTCTGTGTGCAGCAGGGCGAACAGTCTTCATAGTGCACTTTCACCTCATTGAAGTTGAAGTTGCTCCTTCCGGATAGTTCCACTTCAATGTGAAGTACATTGTTAGGATTTCATTAGTGGCTTTATTATGTGGCTTTTTAAAAGAAAAAAAAAATGTTTTTATTTCTTCCACAGTTCACAGTTCTCAGAAGAGACCTACTTTTGGAAATCATATAATCCAGCGCTGTTTGAACAGCCAAACACTCCTTAGAAGATGAAATCTCTCAATGCAACTGTAATAAATAAGCATCTACATCCTTAAAGGATAAAACAAAAACATTCCATTAGTTAATAAAGCAAATATAACACACATAACCCTCTTTCTTTTCTGTTTTTGTTTCTTAATTTGCCCTAGGTTCCTTTGTAACCTTTAAAAAGAAGGAAGAAATCTTATTCAAAAATTTTATCTGCATTTGTTTATTGCAGGGCCTGGCATATAGTGCATGTTCAATAATGCTGAGTAAATACTAAGTGAATGTTTTGATTCCTGTGCTCAAACAATCCTGCTTTGCAGTCAACATTTGCAGCAATTCTGTAACTGCTATATAAATCAAAGCTTGAAGTATACTAGTTTGACAATATCATTTCTCTAATTTTTAAATGATTTATTTTTATTTCATTTTATTTTTTTATTTATTGTTTTGGTTTTCTAGACAAGGTGTCTCTGTGTAGCCCTGGCTGTCCTGGAACTCACTCTGTAGATCAGGTTAGCCTGGGCATGTGCCGCCACCACCCAGCTTATTTTTATTTTATGTGTATGAGTGTTTGCATGCTTGTATGTATGTGCACCACATGTACACATAGTGCCAAAAGAAGCAGAAAAGGTCACTGAATCCCTTGGAACTAAAGTTACAGAAAGCTTTGAGCTGCAATGTGTGTACTAAAAAGAGAACCTATGTCCTCTGTAAAAACAAAATGTACTCCTACCCACTGAGCCAGCCACCTCTCCAGATCCACTCCCCCCCTACAATCATCTGTTCACATTTTTAACCTGAAACAAACCTGAAAAAAAAAAAATGACACAGTGGAGCAATCAAGGACTGCCGTGAGAAAGGAGGCCACTGTCATACCCCAGTGGATAGCTCATAACATAAAAACAAAACCAAGGCAAAAAAAAATATATATATACAAGTGAAATGAGGAGTTAGGAGAGGCAGGGTGATTGGAGGTGGTGGGAGGATCCGATTAGTACCAGAATGTACTATACACATATATGAAACTGTCAAAGAAAATATTTACTTTTAAAATGACATATTAGGGACTGATATTGTAATGAAGACTTGATTATCGATCTCACATTGAAATTAATTACTTAACAATTTTCAGTATTACTATAGTATCTTAAGGGCATGTTTATAAGAAAGGGGTTTTTTTTGCTTTTTTTATTTTTTTTGAAATAAAAAGAGAACTGAAGATAGTCAGGCTTCGTAGCATATTCCTCTGATCCCAGCACACAGAGGGCTGCAGCAAGAAGATGGTAATTTCAACATCAGTGTGGGCCTCATAGTGACTTAAGGAGAGCCCCAACTACACAGACCTTGCCTTAGTAACCATTAACATAAAAAAGTGAAGTTCTAAGGAAACATGTTTTCAGCTCTACTACGGTCTTCAGAGTAATGCATTTTGTATACCTTAAAAACACAAAACAAACAACTTCAGGGAAATAAAGTTCTGTTTATAAGAGTTGCATCATTAAAGATTCTGAGGATATTAGAAAAGATGAATTTGAATAAAGCATGACTATACACAAAACATTAAAGAGTCAATAATCAAGAGGAAAAAACAGTGAATTAAAGAAATCTAAGGCATGGTGGCACAAGCCTTTAATCCCGGAACTTGGGAGGCAGAGACAGGTAGATCTCTGAGTTTGTGGCCAGTCTGGGCTACAGAATGAGTTCCAGGATAGCCGTGACTATACAGTGAAACCCTGTCTCCAAACAAACAAACAAACAAAAAGCATTCTTGCCAGCCATGGTAATATACATTTTTAATCCCAACACTTGGGAGGCAGAGCAGGAAGACTTCTGTGAGTTTCAGGCCAGCCATGGTTTCATAGTCAAACATAGTATCAAGAGAAACAGATAGAAAGGTGAGGCAGAGAAGGAGCAAATGGAATAGGGGGGAATCTGCTGAGAATAATCACATAGAGTGACACATTTAATCCTTGGTGTCATTTGTTCCTTTTCATATAGGAATGTTTCATGAGTCAATGATATAAAGATTTCCTTAATTCATACAATGCTCTTATTTCCTGGTAAACACCTACTCATAACAGCAAATGCCCAGCAGTAGGTGGAAATATTTTTTTACCACTAATTCTTTCTGCAATTATACTATCAATGTCCTCTAGGAGTTTAAGTATTAAAATCCAAACTAGCAATGTATCTTTTTCCTGTAAGAGATAAGCATATCAATACATATTACTATTAGATTCATGTCTAGCTTTTAAATTATAAATATAGATTACCTTAGCTATATTACCAGTATATCCTGGAACCAAAGTAAGATGGCTTTCCTGTTCCCATAATCCATTCAATTGTTGCTTTAAAATTTTAATATTTCTAAGAGTAAAAAAAAGAAAGAAAAACGGGAAAGCAAATAGTAAGAATATGAACTTGATTTTAATTTACATCATTAAAAAAATACACTAATTCAAGCAACTTCTTGAAGTTGTACATGCCAGGCACAGAAATTCAAGCATATTTAGTTACAAAAGTAGATAAGACAATAAATAAGCAGGTATTTGTAGCATGGAACAACCTTCTTGGGTATGACACAGAAAATTCTGTGAGTTTACAAAGATTATGGAATTTAAGAGGTGGTTAGGGAAGAGAAAGTGTGTGTTTTCAAGACTGTCTTTTTGTTTCTTTGTCCCTCCTCCTCTTATTTTTAATTTTAATTGTTCCACCATGCCTAGCTTGAAACCAGCTCATCCATGTAGAATCCTCATATTTTCTTTTAAATATTTATTTATTATGTATACAATAGTCTGTCTGTGTGTATGCCTGCAGGCCAGAAGAGGGCATCAGACCTCATTACAGATGGTTGTAAGCCACCATGTGGTTGCTGGGAATTGAACTCAGAACCTTTGGAAGAGCAGGCAATGCTCTTAACCACTGAGCCATCTCTCCAGCCCAGAATCCTCATATTTTCAAGCTAAGGCAATACTCAAATCATGATTCTAACAGTTTTCAGAGATCAGGCAAGATACTTCTATTTCCTACTGCACCAGGGGCAGCGCCTTCCTTCTCCCTTATTGGTACAGGGCATGTAAAGGTTAAAACACTGCTGGGTTGCTTTCCTTCTTGAGGGAATGGCTGAGGTAGGTATTGTGTCTTATGCTCTGCACTGAGGAAGGTGGCTAAAGACTGAGTTTGAAGGTAAGTCTTTGCTACACAATGAAAAGCCACGAAATAAAACAAACAAAAAGATAAAAGACAAGGTTCTGGCAGATGAGTTAAAAGGCTCTGTGTGGTTTTTCATAAATAAAAATACCTCAGTTTAATATTTTTCTGAAATTGAAGAGAATAAAACCACACAATGATGATCATGGGATAAACTCACTACTTTGCTTAATTAAGATACTTTTTTATAGAAATTTCAGCATGAATTATCTTTAAAGCTATACGTACCCATCACTTGTAATTTCTGATTTAGATGAGAGTTCTGACCACCACCTTTTTATTACTGCCTGAAGCCAGTTTAAGCCAACTATTACATATCTGAAATGAAATATTTTGACAGAATTTGTTCTCATATAACAAGCCTTTAGAAAAGACGACACTCTCCCACCTAAAAGCTCCTACATATACACATACTTCTCTCTTAAGAAAAACATATTTCAATACTTTTATGATCTTCATAAAACCATAGAACTTACACAGATGTTCTTAGATGCTTTTGTAACTATCCTTTATTATTTACATTTCTTTCCTAATCGGACTATAAACTCCTTGGAAATAAGAACAGGGCTGGAGACCGAGGACTCAGTGGGTGAAGGCAACTGACACAAAACCTAACAGCCCAGTTAATCTCTGCAATTCACACAGTGAAAGAGAACCAACTCCTACAAGTTGTTCTGTCCCCCTCTGTATATAACCAACCAGGTTATCATATATCCCATGCAGCCCAGTCTCCTTCTATGTATTCACGAAACACAGAATCAGAATGTTGAAAGAGCAAAAGGGAGATTTAGATTAGTACTTACTCTTCAAATTTGCTTTGAAGTAAAGACTTTACTAGAGGCAGTAAGTCTACACAGCAGCCAAGTGAGATATATTGCTTTTCTTCCTGTAAACTAAGGAAATTCTAAGTTATAAAATATAAGCCAATTACAATGTTTTTCTTTAAAGCTTACTTTTTTTCTGAAAAAATACTGTTTTTACCTATTGGTTAGAACAGGAAGGCAATCTACCACAACTCCGAGGTCTTCTATCCTGCAAGTACAAGACAAGATCCCACTGCTTACATTCATGTTACAATCTCCATCCTTCTTGGGAGGCATTCAACATTTAACAATATGATAACTTCAGTATTCATCATGAGTCAAGGACTGAGGATATATATAAAGAGGAAAATGGAGACAGGGCTGCTTTTCAATGCCTGAGTAGGAGGTGGCAATGGAACAAAGGGAAAAACAAGTAAAATACATAGAGCAGGACGCTAATGGTAAATACTACAGAGGAGAAGAAAACAGGAAGAGGTGGAAAAGGATCAATTATATCTTTTAAAGAAAGTACTCAATGAGGCATCAGTTAAGTATCAGGATGGGAGTATTTGAGAGACTTAAATAAAACGAGGAAGTGATGCTTAAAATTCTGAAAGGCTTTGGTTTTTCTTTTCAAATGGTAAGTTTCCTACACTTAGTTTTATAGCTAAGAAAAGAAAAAGTAGCAGCTTTTTTCAATCTGATAAGAGTTTTCTGTATTCTCATTAAATTTAAATTGGTGATGAATGTAATTTAAACTATACTGACTCTCTGGATGCTAAATACAATGGTTTAAATTTTTAACAAATAAAAACTTTTTAAAAGAGTCACTTTTCATATCTTATTAAAATTATTCATGTTAAATAAAGACCAAAAAAAAAAAAATCACACTCACCTCACTAAATAAGCTACAAGCTCACTTATACTTCTCTTTCTCCAGAAAGTCAAAGCTACATTCAATCTCAAATTCCTGCTGAACAGAACCTGGGCCATTGTCTCGTGGTCCTGAGACACCTGAAAGGCAATCAATCAGGCAATCATCTGATGTGTTAGATCATAATGAAACACGGCACAGCCTTAAATTACATAAGGGCAACTCCTTTTACTGCTCCAATTTTCAAAAATCTGAGTAAGTTATTTCTAGCTGACCCATAAACCTAAGACTTAATTTTATGCATGTGGATACAGAAAAAGGTAAGCATATAAACGGGTTATTATCAAATGAGCAGCATGAGAAAGGAAGTACAAACCTGAGTTATGTCCTGTTACAAAAGTTGCAAATGTACCATCTAAATGAAATTTTTTTAACTGTTAATGAAAATAAGCTTTATTACATCAAGTAATAAATACAAAGATGCAACAGTTGCAGTCGTTTTCTTCCAGATGTTGTGACGTCTCACAGTAAACACGGAACTGAGATCCACAGGATGGACATTTGCAGGGCGTGTGGCAGGTTGGGTAGATTGCTCTTTCTTCTGTATTTATAACTTGTGCATGTTTAAGATTGACTTCAAAGCACTCGGTCATGCAAAGGCTTAAGCAGAGCAGCTCTGTGAAGCAGCGTCTGCACTGCCCACAGGCAGGCCAGCTTACTAAGCAGATGTGCTGTGGTCTGCACTCAAGTCCTCAGAGGCAGGTGAGCTCATGGAAAGGAAGTCAACTGGGGTGAGGCGAATGGAAAGTGTATCCAAAGGGAGATTTTAAAGGAGACACTGCTATTTGGGGGCAAACAATAGCTTGCTGTGAAGTGGCTTCACAAACATCTTTCAAATCAATGCTTGGGAAGAAAAAAAGAGCTGGATGGTTTCTAACTACTTAGAATGCACACCGTCAGTAACTGCAAAATGTCTTCCCAGTCTTCTGGATGTGGGTTCAGAGCTCAATGACCATGGCAGGAAAACCACCGCCATTTTGAACAAAGCCTCTCATCTCCACGGGGTGGCGAGATGGGCCTTCAAACTGGCCAGGGGCTAGGACCTGGCATTACGTTCCGTTTTGGCCAAGCACTCCCGAACCAGGCTTCGGGCATGAATGATGCCTCGTTTTAGTCTCTCCATGGCGCTCTTGCTCCCTGCGTACGTGGGTCTGATCTCTTTCCCCAACTCTTCAATGATGGCCAGCAGCTCTGCGTATTTACTTTGAGGTTCCTGGCTATTTCCAGTTCCTTGGGTGTAGCTTAGTGATGGTGGCCCATAGTCACTCAGCAGCTGGCGATACTGGGAGGATGTCGCTATACTAATAGAGGGTGCGTGGACACTTCCGGCATGTGCGCGCTCAAGTTCGGCTTGTACGAGCCGGGCCAGGCCGCTAGCGCGGCAGCGAGGCCGAGGCCCGGGCCAGGCGTCCCCGCGCCCGTCCGAGCGCCCAGCGGGTGCCCGCGCCCTAAATGAATTTTTAAGCAAAGTAATATATGGTATAAAAACTTTAGCTCAAAACTATTCAAGACAAAAAAATGAATACTCTACTGGCAAAACTGTGTGACATCATTCTCCAGGAACAATTACAGCAACTGAACTAGAATGTGTCCTCTAAATCATGCTTTAGACAATGAAAAGTATATCAAAAAGCTAAAAATTATATTTTTAAAAGCTCTTCCTTTTGACTATACATGAACATATAAAATCTATGAACATTTTCATTGCTAAAATACATATTGGCTTCAGCTATCAAAAAAATAATAGCATAGTTTTAGTCTTTACATATCACCATGTAGAATATTTCTGTTTCTTTTTATTAATACTGTTTCTGTGAATTTCATGATGTGTGTAAATATATGCATCTGTACAATTACTTTCCTTAGAGTTCATTTCACAGCTAGAAGAGATAGTGGCAGGTTTGCTGAATAAGTCCCCACCAGGCCGTTCTAAGAACCCAGCAAAATGTGACTGGATAACAGCCTTCAGTGATCAACTTTTTAAGTCAAAATGTCTTTTCCCCCTAAAATGTCTTTTCCCCCTTTAAGTTTTTCCTTGCCAACTTGTCATTTTGGGTATTTACAGTAGCCTGTCAGGCATTTGGTTTTACTGGGAGTTAATCTGTACAACTGTCTTAGGGATGATTTCAATGAGTGACTGCAAGAGAGTAATACAAGAGGGATGGGGGCTGGAGAGATGGCTCAGAGGTTAAGAGCACTGCCTGCTCTTCCAAAGGTCCTGAGTTCAATTCCCAGCAACCACATGGTGGCTCACAA
>NW_004949096.1:25805195-25805904 GCF_000317375.1 Microtus ochrogaster
AAAAAAAAAAAAAAAAGAGGGAAAAGAAAGCAAGAACTTCAAACCAAACCAAAGCAACCTAGTATCCTGTACAATACGATAAAGTTAAGCTATAATGACTTACCTCAGAAAAGAAGCCACTATACTTTGATGACGGGCTTTCTGTCTGTGAAGAACCAGGATCACTGGTGTTAACTACAAATGTTCGACTATCATGGCGTAAATTTTCAGGCAGATGGCCTGCGCAAGCCAGTTCATTTTCTTTATTTGCCATGTCACAGCCCCCGCTTTCAGGGGACTGCTTAGCTCTATAACAAGGATTTGGAAAGGGATGACGAACTAACTTTCTGTGATAGAGCACCTTCCGCAGTTTATCTGGATTTTTCACAGCTTGTTCAACTGTTCTGTAAAAAGAATTTATTTCTTAAGTGAAAAAAGGAAAAGGCACAAAGAGAAATTTTTAAATGGGAATTTTAATTGTCTACATTTTGCAATTGTAATCCACTAAAATTAGAAAATAATAATTTAAAAAGTCAACTCTTATTTTGAAGAGGAAAATAAAAGTTACAAATTAACTGAAAGGCAATGGAAAGAAAGTGGCAAGTTACAGAAAATGAAAACAGAAAAGGTTAAGAGGTGCGGGATCTCTGTGAGTTCGAGACCAGCCTGGTCTACAAAGGGAGTTCCAGGACAGGCTCCAAAACCACAGAGAAACCCTGTCTCGAAAAAA
>NW_004949096.1:25806205-25809656 GCF_000317375.1 Microtus ochrogaster
AAAAAAAAAAAAAAAAAAAAAAAAAAGAATGTGTTCAGAGAACACAGAGAAAAACCTCATAGAGTACAAGAGTTTCCAGATCCTTTGGGATCATTATTACTTTTTCTTTTTAGCATCCTTTCCACCATAAGAGAAACAGTTCTCTTTCACTATGATAAACTGTCTCATCACAGCCCCAAAGGCAACAAGTCATAGACTGAAGTTCTGAAACCATGAGCTAAAGGTTTCTCACTATGTGGCTTGGGCAAAATCTGCATTCATAAAATTCTGTTGCAAATGGTAGGAATCTAGGCATACACAACCACAACAGCCTCCCCCCCCCCATGTTTCTTCTCTATAAAAAAAAGTCACAGTACTGGGAGGCTAACTAAAAAAAAAACATGCTATTATAGAATATTTTACCAAAAGAAACATGCTTTCCAGAACAAACAGAAATTTTTGAAAATAGCTGTTTCACAATTTTATCAATTTCTGATGCTCAGTTTAAAGGAAGACTGCTTACTTTCATTTCTGTCTCTACTTGTTCTTTTGCATTTCATTTTATGTTATTTCCGAATAACTCATCCTGTACTTGTAGAGAGGTGAAATGGACAGGGTGAACAAGGACTTCAGAGAGTCCCAGGTCCTCAGGTCACACCTTGGATACAAGTAGTTTAGAAAGCTGCTTTTGGTAACTCTGGAATGCATGCCATTTTTACTACTTTCTGGCTATATAACCTGAGCAAATCACTTATTTCCTGTGACTATTAGTATTCTCTTCACTGTTTAGGAATAATGGCAGCTATAGAAGGAACAGATAATACTAATGTATTAGTACAGAGACTGGCACAGAAAAACTGTGTGACAACAAGTTAACTACAATTATAATAAAAAGAACACTACTTGTTTTATGTCTTTATCTCTAATCACTTCCAAAAATTTCCTCCAAACTTTAAAGAAGCTCTTACCTACTTATGTAAGCAGCCAACTGTTTTGGAGATTTCTTAACCTAAAAATCAAAGCAAATAGTGGTATCACATTTAGTTCTTTAATAAGAGTTAAGAAAACTTTATGACTGATGTCAACAATGCAACGTAAAATTCAATAGGTTATTTTCAGGTCAATGTTTTCTCTGTCCTAACACCATAGTGTCAACTGCTAGGTACACTACTGTATCTTGTATATATGGAAAAGCAGCATATCTACCGTCCTACCGTCCGCTTTTCACAATACTTGTATTGACCTTAAAAGGTGCTAAATGAGTCAGTTCAAATTTAATGTGGCTTAAAGCAAATTATTTCAGTGCCATTAAACCTCTCAATGAACAAAATGCATCACTGAGTTCCTTGTCAACTAAAACATTTATATTATAGCTTATAAAAACAGCATAATTGGCTGGGTTGTGGTGGTGCACGACATTAATCCCAGCACTCAAGAGGCAGAGATCTATGTGAGTTCAAGGCCAGCCTGGTCTACAGAGTGAATTCTAGGACAGGCTCCAAAGCTACACAAAGGAACTGTTTCAAAAATAAAATAAAACAGCATGCTTGAAAAAAATCTTCTTATAACTTTAGGAATAATAGTCTTGCTTCATTAATTCTATTTAATCTGAGAAATTAAACAGATCTGGTAGTTTAAACTTCTTACTTACCTCCTTCATGTTCTTACTATTGAAATTAGAGATCCTCTTTCTAGGAAGATCAATAGGATGATCCTCAATACTATTAAAGAAGTTCCGTTTTTTAACATGGTGGGTGTCAGATGCCATAATCTCTTAAGTGCCTAGGAAAATAAAAATAATAAATAGAAAATTTAAAAAGCCAAAGAACATGATCTTTCATAGCATGTATATATGTACATCAACAGCGCTGGGTAGTGGTGGCGCACGCCTTTAATCCCAGCACCGGGGAGGCAGAGGCAGGCGGATCTCTGTGAGTTCGAGGCCAGCCTGGTCTACAAAAGCTAGTTTCCAGGACAGGCTCCAAAGTGACAGAGAAACGCTGTCTTGAAAAACAAGAAAAGAAAAGAAAGGAAAAGAACACAACAGAACCAACATGGGCGTTACTGTTTGCTTGCTTCCTTCTGAGAAAAGGCCTTGCTTTGTAGCCCAGCTTGGCTTCATATTCCAGATCCTCCTGGCATCCTGAGTGTGGGGGTTAGTATATGTCAGGATTACAATTCTATTCTATAAAAAAAGCATGAACCCAGGTTCTTAGAATAATATCAGGTACAAATGCAGTTGAAAGAACATATTCTAAACATCAAGAGTCAGATAAGAGCTTACATGCTAAATTTTGAAACTTTCTTTCACTTAGCTCACCAAGGCTTGCAATCAAGCTCATTCTCCAAGGAGAGCACAAAAAATGGTTCTTTTAGCCGGGCGATGGTGGCGCACGCCTTTAATCCCAGCACTCGGGAGGCAAAGGCAGGCGGATCTCTGTGAGTTCGAGACCAGCCTGGTCTACAGAGCTAGTTCCAGGACAGGCTCCAAAGCCACAGAGAAACCCTGTCTTGAAAAACCAAAAAAAAAAAACAAAAACGGTTCTTTGGAATACTGACCAGTCGTCCCACAGTAAAACATACATAAGACTTAAAATGAATGCACAAAGAAAAATAAAAAACTCAAATACGTAGGGTCGTAGAATAGCTTACCAGTTGAGAACACTGGCTGCTCTTCCAGATAACCTGGATTCAATTTCCAGCACCCACATGGTAGTTCACAAGGTCTGCAATTCTAGTTACAGGAGATCTGACATCCTCTTCTAGACTCAGTGGGCACTGAATGCATGTGGTGCACAGACATACATGCAGGCAAAGCACCCATACACATTAAAAAATTAAGACAAAACAAAACAAAAACCTTAACAGAAGTTGAAAGAGAAATTTGAAGTTATCTTCTAGAACATATGGGCAAATGATAAGAATCAGAAGATAGGCTTAGAGGGCCCAACATCCAAACAAAAGAAGTACAAGGAAGAATAACGAGAGACCAATTAGAAATCAGTGACAAAATTTAAGAAAACTATATGAAACTGAAGGTCACAAATTTCTAGATAAAAATGGCTCAACCCAAGTCACAATAATAATGAATGAAAACAAACCTAGATGGTACCACTTCAAATTTCACAGAATTAAAAATACAAAAGAGAAACAAACAACAACAACAACAATAAAACCGTAAAGAAAGTAGTATGACTCTGATTAAAGAAGCTGGATTAAGAAAAAAATGGCCAGGTATGGTGGCATACACTTTTAATTCCAGGACCTGGAAAGCAGAGGCAGGAGGTCTCTGTGAGTTAAGAGGCCAGGTTGGGGGCTGGAGAGATGGCTCAGTGGTTAAGAGCACTAACTGATCTTCCAGAGGTCCTGAGTTCGATTCCCAGCAACCACATGGTGGCTCATAGCCATCTATAATGAGACCAGGCACCCCCTTCTGGCATGCGGGGCACACATGGAAGGAATGCTGTACACA
>NW_004949096.1:25809756-25817061 GCF_000317375.1 Microtus ochrogaster
TACACACAATAAATAAATAAATAAATAAATAAATAAATAAATAAATAAATAAATAAATAAATAAATAAATAAGCCAGCTTGGTCTATACAGTGAATTCCAAGCCAGCCAGCATGATAGAACCTTTAACAAAACAAAACAAAAAGCCCCAAATTCGGGCAACAACTTCATTTAGTCAAATGTGAGGGGCAGCAATCATTCAAAGTTCAAAACAAATTCTGTTCCAGTAGTAAGAATGACAAGATAGATTCCAAAAGTGATAAATGAATTCTAAAATGAAGTCTAACATTCTAACAGTATAGATTTTCTGATCTATACTGGAACAGGTTATAAAGCTTAGAAGAGCCAGGTGGTAGCAGCACAAACCCCTTTAATCCCAGAATTCGAGAGGCAGAGGTAGGCTGATCTCTGTGAGTTCGAGGCCCGTCTGGTCTATAGAGCAAGTTCTAGGACAACCAAAGCTACACAGAAAAATCCGTTGGGGGGGGGATTAGAATAAAAATATTCACAGAAATGAAATGAGTTTTTAAATAAAAACTGGGCCAGGCTTGGTGGCACAGCACTTTAATCACAGCACTCCGACTGCAGAGGCAGGTGGACCTGAGTTCAAGGTCAGCCTGGTCTACAGAGTGAGTTCAAGACAGCCAGGCTACACAGAGAAACTCTGTATAAAGACATAAACAAACAAACAAACATACAGACAGACAAACAAACAAACAAATAAAGTGCTGGATACCCAGTAAAGGAAAAAGAGAAAGAGAACTAGAGCCAGAAGGAAATGGCATACTTTAAAGTGCTAACAAACACTCCTCCTTGCCAACCTAGGCTTCTATAAGAAACAACATTCATCAGGAATGAAGGGGGAACAATGACATTCTCATATGAAAGAAAATTAAGATAATTCATTACCAGCCTACAAGAATGGCAAAAGGGCTGCGGGGGTAGCTCAGTGGTTAAGAGCACACACTGCTCTTGGAGAAGACCTGAGTTTGGCTCCCAGCATCCATGTTGCTCACAGCCACCTGTAATTTTGGTTCCAAGGGATTTGATGTTGGCAGCCTCAGGCAACTGTACTCATGTGCAAAGATACATACACTCACATAATGTTAAAAGAGTCTTAAAAAATGAAGTGGACATTTGTTCTTGAGTTTTCAAAATTATTTTTGGTGGTTGAAGCATTTTGTAACACTATATAAACATGGTTCAAAATATACACAAAGGGAGAGTATTTACAATAACTGCAAATATTTACAAAAACTGTAACAGAGGGTAAAAGGAAATTAAGACCTAAAGTTTCTACATAACTTCACTCAAACTCATAAACAGCCAATATCAGTAAACCAATAAAAGGCTATATTAAGAATCATACTTTAAGCCAGGCAGTGGTGGCACACGCCTTTAATCCCAGCATTCAGGAGGCAGAGGCAGGCGGATTCGCTGTAAGAAGTCAGCCTGGCCTACAAGAGCTAGTTCCAGGACAGGCTACAAAGTTACAGAGAAACTCTGTCTTAAAAAACAAAACTTTAAAAAATTGTAGCTAAAATAGAATATTCAAGCAATTCATAGAAAAGATAAACAAAAAAGAACAAAACCCAAAAATGACAGACTTAAGCCTAAAACAGAGCAACTTAGCTTATATGCATTTAAAAATTTTATTATTATTATTAGTGTGTGTATAAGTACACACACGTGTGTGTGTGCACGTATGACCATAGTGTGCCTGTGGGAGAACAACTCTGGAGTTGATTCTCTCTTCTGCCATTACATGTGTTCTAAGGATTAAACTCAGGTTTTGTGGTTTGTGCAGCAAGTACTTTCCCTATGGAGTAGTCTGAACAGCTCTTACATTATTCAGTGGTCTAGACATGCTAGTTAAAACACAGATGTTGTGAGAACTCAAGAACAATGGCAATGGTTTTTTGATCCTACTGCACGTGCTGGCTTTGGGTGGGCCTGGGCAGTTTGGATGCTCAACTTACTAAACCTGGATGGAGGTGGGCGGTCCTTGGACTTCCCACAGGTCAGGGAACCCTGATGGCTCTTCAAGCTGATGAGGGAGAGGGACTTGATCGGGGGAGGGGGAGGGAAATGGGAGGCGGTGGCGGGGAGGAGGCAGAAATCCTCAATAAATAAATAAATTAAAAAAAAAAACAAAAAAAATCACAGATGTTGGGAGAGTAGATTAAGAAACATCACCTAACTATATGCTCTCTATTTTATATTGCTCAGGGTTTTTTGTTTATTTTGGTTGTTGTTGTTGTTGTTGTTTTAGAAAGGGTTCCACTATGTAGCCCTGGCCGGCCTCAAACTCAGAGAACCACCTGCTACTGCCTCCCGAGTACTGGGATTAAAGGTGTGTTCCACTTTGACTCGTTACATAATGCTGAGTATCATACATGCTAGTCACTTTCCCAACTGAGCTACATTCCCCAACCACACACAACATTTTTAAAATGAAAGACATTAATCATTAGAAAAACAAAATCAAAACCACATGAAATACTATTTTATGCCCACTAGATGGCCATGCAACAAAGACAAAAAAAAAGTGCTGAGAAAGATGTGGAGAACCAATGACCTTCGGGCATCACTATGCAAAGTCTTCTTTACACACTGTCTCCTTCCCTCTGTCAGTACTGGGGATGAACATCTACAGTGACATGTATATGAGCCAAGTGCTTTCCCAATAAGCTAAAATTCCAGCCATGTCAATTTCTTACTATTAAATACAAATTTACAATAAGAATCAGCAATTTCACTCGTTTATATTTACTGAAAGGGAAGGAAAACATGTTTACAAAAAATTTGTATGCAAATAATGAGCATAGTCAGAAGACAAACATTTTGAATGTTTATCAACTGGTTAGCAAATTAAATGTGTCCTATCTATATAGACTAGCAGCAAAAACGAACTAAGTACTCATAAATCTGTGTACGCGTGAGCAGAATAGTAAGTAAAAGAGGACATGAAAGACAAGTCATGTGACAGAATTCCATTTATATGAAAAATGTACAGATAGAAAACAGACTGTTGGTTGCTTCAAGCTGGAGTAGGAATGGAAGTAACTGCCCAAGGGCACAAAGCTGTTCATAATGACAGAAATGCTCTAAACATCTATTGGGAGAATGTTCCGTTCTGTACTTAACAATTAGGAATCGTACATTTAAAACAGGTGAGTTTCATGGTATATATACTTTGCATCACAATAAAGATTTATAAGGGGAATTCCAAAATTGTAAGACTAAGACTCTGTAAGCTACACATTCTGTTTTATCCATGCCTCGTGCATTAAACAACACCTTTCTTGAGCAATAATACAGCATTGTCCTTCTTCCCCAAAGGCACTTACTTAGCAATGCTACTACTGGAACTAGTTTCGAGTCCCCTATGCTTTTGAAGTTCTATTTGATAATACAAAAAAGAGAAAAATCTGATGAGGAATTGAAAACTACTAAAAACTGGAAAGGATTGTTTGTTTTTTTTTTTTTTTTAACAAGCAAAGAACAAAATAAGTAGGGCCCTAAAAGAACAAAAGCAAAGAGAAAGAGATAGAAAAGGGAACAATATTCTAATATTATTTTACAACGTCTAAACATCAGACGTATAATTTGTAGTTTTCTTACAATAAGGCAATGCTTACAATCAGTAGCTTGTTTGAGAAAAACAACAGTGCAAAAATGGAGCTCACAGGATGATTTCTCTTTATATAGTAACTATCTCCTACCAGAAAGATAAAAAGGGATCTATTCATATACTCTACTACAATGGCTGCCTAATTAAGTAATGAAACACTCAAAGTGTTAAGATAATCTGTCTCCTCACAACAAGGAAAGCTCATTACACAGGAATGAAACATGTCTGGACAGTTCAAGACCAAGTTAGCTTTCTCTTTACATAAATACACTATACTATATTAACTATCCACATTGTATTTAACTTTGTGATTCCACTAGGCAATTTCTCTATGAAACAAAATATAGCTGTTGATAAACTTTTTAAGTTCATTCTTTTTTGCTTTTTGTTTTAATTGTGCCATATATTTTTCTCTGCTTGCCTCCCTTCTTCTCCCTTCCTCTTCTACCCTCTCCCATGATCCCCATGCTCCCAATTTACTCAGGAGATCTTGCCCTTTTCTATTTCCCATGTAGATTAGATCCATGTATGTCTCTCTTCCGGTCCTCTGGGGTGTGAATTGTGGGCTGGTTTTTCTTTGCTTTGTTTCTAAAGAACACTTTTGAGTGAGACAAAGACATTCTTCTACTTACTACAAGAATTCCTTCTATATCTTCTAAGAGTCATGAAGATGAAAACAGTTTTTAGCCACTATTTATTTCCTTCTACCTTCCCTCTTCCCTCTCTCCTTCCTGGATAAATCTTAACTGGAGCTTAAAAAAATCACTACCTTATAATAATAAAATACATAAATAAGAAATAAATTCAGCAGTGTAATCTTAACCACTTGGTCATTTTGTCATATAATCCCAGGATTCAGGAGACAGAAAGTTCCATCCTTTGCTATACAGAGAGACCCTCTCTCAAAAACAAAACAAAAACAGACAAAGCCAAATCACTTCCGAAGAATGTTCTGAAAAGTTAAAGTTTTAAAAATTGGTATTTTAAAGCATAGGGTACCGGAGAGAATATTTTAATGGTAGTGTGCTTGCCAAATATGCACAGAATCCTGGGTTTGACTCTCTAGACTCACAACACTTAACAACGACAACGACAACAACAAAAACCAAAACTATTAAAACGGGATACATACTACATAATCCTGGTGTGATGGTTAATCTTGGTTGTCAAGTTGACTATATCTGCAATCAATTAAAACCCAAGCAGCTGGGCCAAGTTTAATCCCAGCACTCGGGAGGCAGAGTCAGGCGGATCTCTGTGAGTTCGAGGCCAGCCTGGTCTACAAGAGCTAGTTCCAGGACAGGAACCAATAGCTACAGAGAAACCCTGTCTCGAAAATCCCAAAAGAAAAAGAAAAAAAGAAAAAAGAACCCAAGCAGCTGGACATATTTGTTGAGGGATTTTCTTGATTGGATCAGTAAGTGGAGAAGACTTACCCTAAATGTGGGCCATACTTTCAGGTGGCAGCCTATATGAAATGACATAAAGGAAGCTTTTTTTCTTTTTGCCTGCTTGTCCTCACTCTATCCTGGAAGGTTCTTCTATCTTGTCCCTGAGACATTCCTTCACTGGTATTGGAACCTACTTCTTAGGAATTCCAAGGGAGACTGAAGACTGGCAGCCTCTAGTACTCTAGCAGACTGGGACTGCTGAGAAATCCAGTCTTGAGGCCTGAACAACAACCAGATCCATTGCCTTTCCTTCTGGAGACATCCATAGTTGGATTACTCAGACCACAGCCTATAAGCTACACTAATAAATCCTTTATTTGTATTCATTCAATCAGTGCTGTTCTTTTGGAGAACCATAACTAATGTATCTGTTTTTAAAGGTCCTATTAATCCCCCCAACAAAGGACACAAGGATGGAAAAGGCAAATAAGATCACATCAAATTTAAAAGCTTCTGTACAAAAGAAACATTCATTAGAAAGAAAACCTAAAGAATGGAAAAAATATTTGCAAATTATACAATCTGACAAAGAGCTAATATCTAGAATGATACAGGAGGAATTCAAAACCTGCAACAGCAAAAAAGAAAGAAAAGAAAAATCAAGCAGCTTGATTAAAAATGGGCAATGAACCTTATTACAGTTTGGATCTGGAATGTCCCTGAAAGTCTTCTTGTTGAAGGAGGTAAGACCTAGTGTGGAGTCTAGGGTAAGTAGGTCACTGGCAGCATACTTATCGCTTAGCCCTTAGTCCCTCCCCTGCATTCTTTCTCCTTGGCCACAGTGAAAAACAGTTTTGCTCTACAAGACTCTACATACAGTAATTTCCTGTCTTGCCACAGCAATGGGGTCAAATGAACTATAACCTCTGAAACTGTGAGCAAAAATAAATCTTTGCTCTTCTCAAGTAGTTTGCTCATGTATTATCACATCAGTAGTAAGTTAACATAATCTAAACAGACATTTCTGAAAGATAGACAAACTAATAGTCAATGGAAACATAAGTGCTAGCTAGCTAATATCACTAATCATCAGAGAAATTCAAATCAAGTCACAATGAATTATTACCATATTCCATGAGGAATGCCTATTATCAGAAAAACAGAAAACAAGTGCTGGTAAGGATATACAGAAAAGGAAACCCCTTGGGCTGGTGAGATGGCTCAAGTGTCCTCTGACCTATACATGCACACCAGGGCACACATGTACTCTACCCACACCCCTCTGCAAATCATACATACACACAATAATTAAAAAGTTTACAAACAAAAAGATTCCTACACACCAATGATGGGAATGAATATTAGTATAGTCATTATAAAAAACAGACCAGAAATTTTTCAAAAAATCAAAAACTATCTGATGATTCCGTAAATCCACTATTGGATATTTATCCAAAAGAAATAATTCTGTTTGTCGTAGATAACTATACTTCTGTGTTTACTGTAACACTAGTCACAATAACCAGGAAATGGAAATAATCTTCTTACTAGTAAATGATGAATAAAGAAACTATGGTAAATAAATATAAACAACAGAATACTACAAAGGATGAAATCTGTCCGGAAATAGAGATTATGTAAGTGAAATAAACCAAGAACAAAAAGACAATTAACTCATAATCTCCTACGTGATCATGCAGAAGTTGAGAACAGAAGGATGACCCAGGTTGGTCAACAGGCTCTAGTTATAGGTAGATATGAGTAAGAAGTTCTGGGATGTTGAAGCACAGCAGAGTGACTGCAGGGAACAATTACGTACTGTGTATTTCAAAAGTCCAGCAGGAGGTATTTTTAAAATATTTGCATCCTAAAGGAATGGTTAAGTGTTGGAGGAGATAGACATGTCTAACCTGACTTCAACAACACAAAATGCATACATGCATAAAAATACCACCTGTGCCCTATTATAGATATTTTTACAAATTTGTTTAGAGGTACACATTTTTGTTATTTTTTTTTTCCAAGACAGGGTTTCTCTGTAGCTTTGAAACCTGTCATGGAACTCACCCTGTAGACCAGGCTGGCCTCGAACTCACAGAGATATGCCTGCCACTGCCTCCCAAGTAATGAGATTAAAAGCATGTGTTACCACCATGCAACTCTTAGGAATTCACTTAATTAATTAAAAACCTAAAAAAGAAACTACCAAACTTAAGTTGGGGATGGGGACTCAGTGGTAGAGTGCTTGCCTAGCATGCTTGAGGCCCCAAATTTAATCCCAA
>NW_004949096.1:25818211-25827926 GCF_000317375.1 Microtus ochrogaster
GTTTAGTAAGTTGAGCATCCAAACTGCCTAGGCTCCCCCAAAGCCAGTATGTGCAGTAGGATCAAAAATCTGGGTTACTTTAAAGGTAACAAACAACTCTTATCTCTCTATATGAACATTGCAGGTATATGTTGTTACAGCTTCAGCTACTTTTCTAGACCTAGGCTCTCTTCTAACTTTTTCTGTAGTTGGCTTCCATATCCACCACTAGTTTCTAATCAACATGTTTAAAACAAATCTCTCCAATTGTCAGTCTAATAATGGCACTTCCTAACTACCACATCTGAATTAATAATACCTAAAATTCTCTCAGACTTATTATTATTAGTGGTTATTTTTATTCTTCTTTCCTTCCTTCCATCAAGTTACTAACTAGTCTTGAACCTTCCATCAAAATATTTCCTGGCTCCATTCTAACCTTCCCTTTTCTATTGTCAGAAAAAGCCTCATCATTTTGAGTCTAAATTACTGTAAGAATTACTAGGTCTTTTTTCTGTTACAGGTCTTCTCCTGGTCCCTATAAATCATCCTGCATAACAACTGCCTATAATGTTCACAGAAAAATACTAATACAGAATTTCCCAAGTTATGTTTAAATTACGTAAATCTTAAGGATGCCTTACTCTGTTCAAGTAAGTTTGGCTACACTGCATGTTAAACTACTTATTGGAAATCTATACCTAAAAATGCTGAGACTTCATTCAATTAATGTTATTTAATTCTGTGAGACCCCTTTTTGGCTACCATAGTTTTGGGGATTAATTTATATATGTATATTAAACTATCTAAGCATTAAACAACTCTTGTTATTCGGCACCACGCTGTTGTGGGCTGGTTTTTTTTGTTGTTGTTGTTTGGTTTGGTTTGGTTTTTTGAAGGGTGAGAAGTCAGGTACAGTGGTTCACGCCTATAATCCTAGGATTTAAGAGGCAGCAACAGGAAGAGCAGGAGTTCAAGGTCATTTTTTACTATAGAGCAAGTTTAAGACTAGCTTAGGCTACAAGATAACCCCCTCAAGAAAAAAGAGAGAAAAAGAAAAATGAGAAATCTCAGCTACTTTTTAATGGGGGAAGAGGAGAGCTGGAAAGGAAGTGATCCACTTTGATGATGTCAAATAATAAGTGTATAAATAACCTTATGAGATATCTGTATTTCTTCTCCGTATGCACACACACTTACACATAAACACACACATTTGTACTTTTAATATAGATGAGAAACAAACTTGTCCTAAAGTCAACAACAAAAATGCAAACAATGAGACTGGATTCTAGGCCTTCTCCTGTCTACAATCTTAACCAATACACTATACTGCTTCCCAATTAACAGGAAATACATTCATAGATGATGCATATTCTTTGGAATAAACAGACCTTCTAGCTAATGATTTTGGTGGATCTTTTATCATTTTCTCAAATGTAAAATAGAAATATTACTGTGAAGATTAGAGTGAGATTACAAACATTATTGCTATTAACACTCAGTATTTACATAAAACATAAATGTATGACTTAGTGCTTTGGAAAGCAAACTGAACAGCAGAAAGCAAATTAAATATAACCACATCTTGTGCCAAGTTCAGATTGATTAAATAATTAACTATCCAAACCAAGACACTTTTGAAAGTGAGAAGAGGAATTATGAAAAGTGATGTTAGGACAACAGGCATAAACTAAGCCTGTCCACGCAATCAGGATATATATAGTATTTGACCCCAGTTCTAATGTTTACTGTCCTACAATTATTTTTTTCAGTAATTTCTATAAAAATTATCAACTACTCACCTATAAAAATGAATAAACTAGCCAGCACTGGCCAGCCTGGTCTACAGAGCTAGTTCCAGGACAGCTAGGACTGTTATACAGAGAAGCCCTGTCTTGAACCCTCCCCTCCCCCCCCCGCCAAAGAATAAACTATAGACAATATGAATAAACTTAAGCATACTGTGCTAAGTGAAGGAAGCTAAAAGTAAAAGGATATTTTTAGGACAGTCTAAACTGCAAAAATATAAGTGTGGAAAGAAACATATCAAGAAAATCCAGAGACTGAAGGCAGAGAAGAGAAAGTTTACTCCACAGAAATAAGGAAACCTTAGAGGTAGAGAGGTGTTAAATACTTTAGTATAGTAACGATGTGCCATTAAGTGCAAGTGACAACTCATAGACACAGTAGTTCAATAGTCCATTTTTAAGGAAATTGGGGAATAAGATAGGACTGTAGTTTAGAGGTAGACAATATTTAGATTCAATCCCCAGAACAAGGGGGAAAGTTTGGGAAAGAATCTATGTCTTTTCACCAGGCACTTGCTTGACAGAAGCAAGGAACTATGGGCTCATTCCCATTTTCTTCCCTTTAGGAAACTAATCTATTCTGGAGTCCTCAAAGTTTCAGAAGCATTCCTTAAAACACCTACAATATACATTTGTTCTGACTGAAAATGGCCAAAGCCAGCCCAACTGGTTCTAGTACTCGACTGTGTGGGTTGGATCTGACGCTGCAGACCTAGCTGAAGATGCCCTCGGTGCCCTTTTTATGCAAAGGCATGTGGGAGTTTTAAAAGCTGAATTAGCAGAGGCTGCTGGGCTCCTTCCACACTCTCTCAACACTCTGGGAACCTTACTGCTCACTGTGTAGTAGTAAGTATGTACCACAGCTTATTAAGTAAGACTCTCTTCAAAACTTGAAGATCAGTGTAGCTTAAAGATTAGGTTCAAAAGAACCAGGTTCCCCCTCTGAACTATTCATGTAACTCTGGGAACAAACTATTTTAGCTTCTTCATTAATAAAATTAAGATGTTTATTTATGTAATTTGCCTTGACTTACTCCAAAAGAATGAAAAAAATTTACAAATGACAAAAAAAGACTTTGAAAAGGGGAAAAAATTGGAATAAAAAGAAACAAGAGTAAATAATCATTAAGTTATGGAAGCTTAATCTTAAAGAGAGAAACTTTTCTTTAAGATAGAGTCTCACTATTCAGTCACTGACCTGGAACTTGCATTAAGGCTGGCATATGGGTCCTGAGGACAGAATTCAGGTCACTGGGCTTGGTAGTAAGTGCATTTACCCACTGATAGATCTCTTCAGTGCCAATTTACTTTAAAATTATTGTTGCTCTTGGTGGTGTTGGTGGTAGTGGTGTGTGTGGGGGTGCACGTTCATGCGCTGATGTAGAGATCAGAGGACAACTCTGTGGAGTTGATTCTCCCCTTCAGATCATTAGGGTTAAGCAGCCAAGTACTTTTACCTACTGAGCAAGCTCAAAGGCTCCCACCCTCAAATTCCTGATCTTCTATTCCCAGCTCCCATTTTTTTGGGCCACAGACACATACTACCATGTCTGGCTTAAGAAGAGAATATTTTGAGAATTAGTCAAAGCTGATTTAAAAGTATCAAGCAGTTTGGAAAAGACTAATTATTGAACACTACAAAAGGAAAAGACGGGGGGGGGGGATGGTGACCAGACATGGGGGCCAGGACATGGAAAACCCTGAGGACATTAAACCTGTTTTACAAAGGGAAAGGATAGGACCTCTAACTACTGTAAGCATTCCTGAACACAAAAAGAGTAACATTAAGTATCATTTTCCAAGCTTTTGCGATAAACACTGTCTCTGTTAGTGTTGCCTATTTTGTTGAAACAAAATGTTTCTTATCCAGGAAATATTCCCTTCCCTCCTTTGTGCTTATCACAGCCTCTCATATCACAACACTGAGTTGGAATCTCCTTTTCCAAAGCATTTCTTGATTCTGTTCTTGGTTCAAGTCTTCCTATACCTCCTCTTGGAATACTCAGCTTAATATTGCACAGTTTAGACCTTTGGCAAATAACAAATACATGAGGGCTTAAATGTAAGATATGTCTGAGCACTAGCTGATTTTGGTCTGTCTCCTTCTGCCAATCACAATGCAATTTTTAAAAAAACATTAAAAATTTTTCTTAAATTAAAAAATTTTCTTAAATTTTCTGTGTGTTATGTGCACATGAATGCTAATGTGTGTAGAGGTCAAGAGGACAACTTGTCAAAGTTTGCCCTCTCTCTACTATGTAGGTCACAGGGTTGAATTTAGGCTGTCAGGCTTGGCATCTTTACCTAGTGAGCCATCCCTAGATTATAAAACTTCTGATAGACAAGGTTTGAAAACATTAACATATACGACCCAAAATACAATTTCACAATCAGTAGTTATTATACACAGGCATGTGCATACACACATACATACACACACACACACACACACACACCTTTCAGTGAGCAAATATGTATACTCACAAATGATAAAACAGCATAGTCTTTCTACAATCTTGGTGCCTATAGAGGCCTGCTAGGAAGAGGATTTCTAAAAGGCAAATTATGTCTAGAAGGCTGTGGTACAAGGTCACTTTTGCTGGCTAGAAGTGAGGTCTCTGGCACAAAGAGAGCACAAAGCTCTTCTTAAAGTGCCCAAGGTGTTTATGACTGAGATGAGACTGGCTTCTCCTTGGGCAAGAGATATGCTTATACATATAAACAAAGAACACAGTGACTACTGGAAGCAAACCGAACCAAACCAGAGTAATCTAGGGAAAGGTGACTTGGGCCCATGGAAACAGTGACATGGTTCCTGCCAAATTCCAAAGCAACCTTCCTGCAAAGGCCACTGGACACAGAATTTGTGTGATGCTGTATCATTCTCAGATTTAAACTACTGAAAAATAAACAAAAGTAAAAACAGCATATTCTACATTTAATTTACTATCTACTATACTTCAAAATATGAATAAGTCTTAATCTCTAAGAAGAATGACAAAAAAAAGCCAATAAAATTTATTGTTTAAAAAGGCATGGTCAGTATTGGTTATTAGAAGCCAGAAGCAGTGTATGTCATGGAGCACTAAGTACTTAGAATATATCCCAGGTCACCTTAGACCTGAGTCTTGATGACAAATGGGAAATTTTTAAGGTGAAATAAAAGGGGGCTAGAGAGATGGGTCCATGGTTAAGAGTGTGCACTGTTCTTCCAGAGGACCCAAGTTCAGTTCCCAGCACCCACAACAGATAACTCACCACCACCTGTAACTCCAGCCCAGGTCATCCAATACCCCTGCCCTCTGCACTCAGGTACACATATATACACAGACACATTCATGTAATTCAAAATGATAAAACATAAATTTAAAAATGATATAAAAGAGAGATCTCTAAGACAATCACAGTAAAAGTCTTATGCATTCAAAAGTCAGAATCTAGGGCTTACTTATTTTCAATTCTTCTAAAAAAGATAGCTGATCAATTTGAGAATAAATAGAAAATTAAAAGAGTGATAGTGATCTTTACTATCAAGAAAAAGATCAAGTTCACAACATCCGTCCCAGTGACCAACCAGGGCATCACAGAAGACAAAGCTAGAGATATGCTTCCTGTGATACAACAGGAAACTTTTTACAACACTACTAAGTATTTTTGCAACACAACCTAATGATCACTTTCTACCAGTGATGAGTTTAAAAGAAATAATAATAATACAGGAGGAATTTGTTTACTCCCACCAGGTATTATTAGTTATTTTTCTCAGTGTTATGACAAAAATATCTGACAAAAAGCAAACTTTAAAGTATAGTTCACCATGTTGTGGAAATTATGGTGGCAAAAGCTTGAGAAGTTGGTCACACTGCATCTAAAGGTAGAAAGCAGGAAGGGAAAAATTCTGTTGCTCACCTTTTGATTCAGTACCAGACCCTAGATCAAAAAACGGTGCCACCCACAATGAGGGCGAATCTTTCTATCTCAGTTAACATAATCTAGATAATCCCTCAATAGGCATGCCCAAAGACCTGTCTCCAGGAGATCCTAGATATTTTCAAGTTGTAACTAATACTATTATAAGGAGCAACTACAAAAATTTGAAAATGGAAGTATGTGGGGACAGGACTTACTTTTTTGAATTGATACTTTGAAAGGAAAGGAGTTTCACTGCTTTAATTTTCTAATCAATACCTAATAATGAAGTGTTTAAGCCATTTGCTCTCAAATAGACTGTGCAACACATCTGTCCTGGGTAAGCTTCCTGTTGCAATGGTAACTCCAAGATCAAAAGCAATTTGGGAAGAAAGGATTTACTTCATCTTTCACTTTACAGTCCATCATTATGGGAAGCCAAGGCATGAACTTGAGGAGAAACCACAGAAGAATATTGCTTACTGACTCCCTCCCAAGCTCAGTCAGCCACCTTTCTTATAAAGCTCAGGCTCAACTGCCTAAGAACGGCGCTGCCTACAGGCCCATCTGAAAGAGAGAATTCCTCAACTGAGGCTCCCTCTTCCCAGATGACTAGGTTTGTGTTAACTAAAAGTAGCCAAAAAACATTCCAGTAATTTTCATAGAAATAATACCTACTTGTTCATACTGGGAACTAAATCTAAGGCCTTGTATATACCAGGCAATTAAGTGTTCCACCTCTGAACTTTAGTACCAGTTTTCTGGATTTTTTTTTTCCGTTGGAGACAGACCTTCAATCTGCATTCCTCTTGCCATACCCTCCAGTGGAGCTGGGATTACAGACCTCTGCACCTCCCTGTCCTGTTTTATAAATAGCAACTCCTATTTTAAACGATTACATTTACTAAATTCATAACAAAATAAACTTGGTAAATATGCAGGGATTGACAGTTGTCCCTACGAAGACTATTCTAAATCAGGATCCTGGTAGGAAAAGCACAAACTGACTACTATCTGCATCCCTAATAAAATATAGTATGTGGGGCTCTGCATATGTTAGGCAAGTGCTCAGCGCTGAGCTATACCACTTTATTTATTTATTTATTTATTTATTTATTTATTTATTTATTTATTTATTTATTTTTTTTGAGACAGGGTTTCTCTGTGGCTTTGGAGCCTGTCCTGGAACTAGCTCTGTAGACCAGGCTGGTCTCGAACTCACAGAGATCCGCCTGCCTCTGCCTCCCAAGTGCTGAGATTAAAGGCGTGTGCCACCATCGCCCGGCTTATACCACTTTAAAACATGATTCTGTATTAGCATTCTTTCAATCTTCAAAAATTGACATATTATAAATAAAAAATTTTAGTTTAATCCAAGACTAAGTAGGGGGCAGGCTCAAAGTGCTTGCTGTCAAGCCTGACTACTTGAGTAGAAAGAGAACCAACTCTTGCAAGTTGTCCTCTGCACTATAGGCGCATCATGGCATGCACACATGGGCACACACACAAACTGCAAAAAAAAAAAAAAATTAGTGACGTTACAATCTTGTTATTAAGCTAAAAAGAAAAGGCAATATGATGCAACAGGGAAATAAAAACAAAGAGCATTTCAGAAAAGTGTAATCTCCGCAAAGAGAGGGCTGAGGTTGCAGGAATTTGTCTCATAAAATATAACAAGGAAACAAAAAAAAACTGCAAAGTCAGAGTTACTGAGTTTGAATTCTATTACAATTTTTGCTGTTGTTGTTATTTTGTTTTTTGGGACAGTGTTTCTCTGTGTAGCCCTGGCTGTCTGGGAACTCATTTTGTAGACCAGGCTGGCCTAGAACTCACAGAGATCTGCCTGCCTCTGCTCCCAGCCCCCAGTGCTGGAATTAAAGACATACACTACCACACCCAATACTAAAGTCATTTATTAGGTGTGTGAACTTACTTGCTATTTTCACAGTAGGGACTAAATAAAATCATACACTTGCTCATGGTATTTCTCAAAATAAAAAATAAATCATGTGGAGGAATACAAAGTAATTATAAAAAGCTGGGTGAATTGGCACATGTCTTTGATTCTATCTAGTACATGAGAGGCAGAGGCAGGTGGATCTCTGTGAGTTCAAAGCCAGCCTGGTCTACATAGTGAATTCCGGGACAGCCAGAGCTACATAATGAGAGACCCTGTTTCGTAAAAACAAAACCAATTATAAAAAGAAAACTATGAAGCCATTGTAGTAAGAATTTCTGGTGTTATATATAGTGTCCCCTTACCTCCTCACAGCAACTAGCAGTTTCTTACCTCATTGCTGGTCATAGCTTTAAATTTCCCAGCATTTCCGGTTATGAGATTCTGTCATCCCAAAGTTTATAGCATGAAGAACAGACAAACAAGCAATATAATGCACTATGTTAAGTGTGATACTTATTCTTGGTTGTCAACTTGACTGTATCTGAAATGAATTACAACCTAGAAACAGAGAGCACCCTTGTGATCCAGATCTTGAGGCAGAAAGGTACACCTTTAATCTGGGCCACACCTTCTATATAAGTATAAGGACGTCCTGCTCATCCTGCGTTCACTGCTTGCCCTCGCCTTATCAGCACATCCATTCCTTCACTGGCTTTGGAGCTACTTCTTCATGATCCCGGCACATACAGAAGACCAGATTAGATATCCAGCCTCATGGGACTGAGCAACTACTAGATTCTTAAACTGATTCTTAAACTTTCCATTCATAGCTAGCCGTTGTTGGACTGCAGCCTATAAGTCATTCCGATAAATGTGCTTTATATGGAGAGAGAGATATCCATTCTCTAAGTTGTGTGATCCTAGAGAACCTGAATACAGATTTTGGTACCAGAAGTGCAGTATCGCTGTGACAGACCTGACCATGTTTTTGGAAGGACTTTGGAATTTTGGACTAAGTCTTATCCAAGTGGAAGCTTGGATAAGAATGTTAAGATCAGAACAAAGAATGGAGCCCTGACTTGTGACGTTTCAGAGGGAAGTTTAAAGACACTATCAGGGCCATTTGTTATTTTGAATTAAGGTCCTGTGGTTCTGATCAGCTGGGGCTGAAGAATCAGCTGTGATGAACAAGACACCAGAACTACTAAAGCTAAACTCTGCTTTGCTGAGATACTCCATGCTAGTCAGTTGGAACTGAGAAATTAGTAGTAATGAAGAAGAGACCAGCAGCACTAAGGTGAAATCTTCTGAGAAGTGTTTCCTGAGAACACAGAGAAGCTGTGTTCCAGAAGTAGCCAAAGTTCTACCTCGTGCTGGCAACCAGACTTGGTAATATGTAAGCATCACCCAGGTGGTACTGGTTTTGAAGGCATGAAGGGGTCATGGAGAGCAGCTGAGACTTGGCACTGTGAGAAGCCAAGAAAGACCATTGGAGAAGGTGCAGCCTCAGTAGTGGTTGAAGGCCCAGGACTGAAGGGGTCATGCAAAGAATTTGAAGCTTAACACTGTAAAGAGAGCCTGTGAAAAGGTATTAGTAAAGTGCAGCTCAGTTGCAGCAAAAGACCCAGTGTTTTGGAGAGGCCAGTAACATGGGATGACCACCACCAATAGTAGCAGTGCAGTGGAACCAGCTGGAGCCTAGGAGACAAGCTGTGTGTGCTGCAGAGGACAGAGCCAGAGGTGACTCAAGTCCATTGGAGGAGTCCAGAAGATCATGAATGAATCCCAGAATGTTGGACATTGAGTTATTTATATTGTTGGAGTTCGGTTTTGCTTGGTTCAGATTTTGAAAGTGCCCTGATTCTTCCCTCTTGAAGAAGGTATTTAATTCTGATCAGCCCACAGATGAAAGACTTGAAATTTTAAGAGAGATTTTGATATTTTAAAGACTGAAATTTGAATGTGTTTGAATTTGTAAAGACTGTGGGACTTCTAACGTTACTTTTAAGATCGTAGGGGTGAATACAAAATAAAGGGTTGTGGCTTAATAGTGATGTGCTTGTGTGTCAAGTTGACAAGGAGTCAGTTGTACTGGCTAGTTTTTTGGGTTTTTTTT
>NW_004949096.1:25828026-25829825 GCF_000317375.1 Microtus ochrogaster
TTTCGAGACAGGGTTTCTCCATAGCTTTTGGTTCCTGTCCTGGAACTAGCTCTTGTAGTCCAGGCTGGCCTTGAACTCACAGAGATCAGCCTGCCTCTGCCTCCCGAGTGCTGGGACTAAAGGCATGCGCCACCACCGCCCGGCTTCTGGCTAGTTTTATGTATGAACTTGACACAAGCTAGAGTCTTAAGAGAGGAAGGACCCTGTTGAGGTAATGCCTCCATGACATCCAGAAATAGGGAATTTTCTCAATTAGTGATTATTGGCAGGGGGTGGGGGACATGGTAGGTGGTGTCATCTCTGGGCTGATGGTCCTAGGTTCTATAAGAAAGGTGCCCTGAGCAAGCAATGGGAATCAGTGAGTAAGCAGCACCCCTCCGTGGCCTCTGTACGAACTTCTGTCTCCAGGATGCTGCTCTGTTTGAGTTCCTGTCCTGACTTCCTTCAGTAATGAAGAGCAATGTAAAGTATAAGCCAAATAAACCCTTTCCTCCCCAACTTGCTTTCTGGTCATGGTATTTCATCACAGCAGTAGAAACCCTAAGATATTAAGCATGGTGATATTACTGAAGATCTATCCAAAAGCTTGGCAAGAAAACTGCCTTTTGTGTTTTTTGCTTGTTTTTGTTTTTATTTTTTGTGTGTCTTTTTGTTTTTGTCCTTTGAGACAGTGTATCTCTATACAGCCCTGGTTGTTCTGAACTTGCCATGTAGACTAGGCTGGCCTGGAATTCACAGAAATCTGCTTCTGCCTCCTGAATGCTGGGATTAAAGGTGTGACCAACACACAGGGAGAAAACTGTTCCTTAAATTACACAATCCAAAAGGGGTTGGAGACATGGTTTAGTGATTAAGAGCACTAGCAGCATTCTTAGAGGACTTGGGTTCAATTCCTAGCTCCTATATGACAGCTCACAACCATCTGTAACTCTAGTCCCGGAGAATTCAAAGCCCTCTTCTGTAGCCACCTCTGTGGTCGCCAGCAATACCCATACACATAAAATAAATATCTTGAAATTACTTTTTAAAAAGAAAATAGAAAATAAGTTTAAAGCAAGTTATTTAAAAGCTTGTCTTTTAAAAACTTTTGAATTAAAATATAATTATACCATTTCCCCCTTCTCTTTCTGTTATTGTTTTACACACATGCATACAAGCAAGCACACACCTAAATATATAAAAACTAATCTGCTTAGTCTGATTAGTGTTACTTGTACGTATATGATTTCAAAGTTAACTACTTTTTACCAGATAATCAATGAGGGGACTCATCCCAGGGAACACTATATTCCCTAACTTCAGTATTCCTTAGTTACTTACAGATCATTTTACAGTTAACACAGCTTCTATCCAACAGGATTTACACTGTATTTCTCAGTGAGTGTTTCACTAAATTCTAATTACTGTGTAAAGTTTACTTTCATAATTATTAAAGTTTCAAAACAGAGCAGACATATGTATCCCAGTTCAGGGCAGCAAAATTTATCCTAAGAACAAAAAACTCCCTGTAGTCTAATACTAAGTCAGATCCAAAAGGACAGCACTAGTCTCTAAAGTTGACAATCCTTTTTTGGGAATATTTAATCACAAGTCAGTAGAAAGTAGGCTGCTCACAGGGACAGTACACTTATAAGATGATCAGCAATCAGTCAGGAAAGAACAATAATAAAATTCAAAGACATTTGGATATGTTAAATTATGAATGTACGCTGGGCGGTGGTGGCGCACGCCTTTAATCCCAGCACTCGGGAGGCAGAGGCAGGCGGATCTCTGTGAGTTCGAGACCAGCCTGGTCTACA
>NW_004949096.1:25829925-25830694 GCF_000317375.1 Microtus ochrogaster
TGAATGTACAATTATGATAAGCCCTAAACTGTGCCATGTAAAATTAGTTTTTCTTTCATATAAATGATAGGTTAGCATATTACCCTTTTTTGGAGGGTTGTTTTGGAGGACAGGGTCTCAGATAGCCCAGAATGGCCACCAAATCGCTATGGAGCCGAAGAGGACCTTGTCCTGTCTCCACCTCCCAAGTGCCAGGATTTCAGGTATTACCAGGCGTGGGCTTTCTCATCTTGAAGTCAGATATGGTCATGTGGCTCTGAACAATAAAATGTTTTTAAAAAGCTTTTTTCTTTTCCTTTTTTCTAAAGGCAGTCTCATATCACACCTCAAGCTAGCCTATAACTCACTCTAGACTAGGCTAGCCTTGAACTCACTCAGTCTATCAAGTGCTAGGATTACAGAAATCAAATTAACACAGCCCACTTTAAAGAAACAGCCAGTATGTGATTTCTATCAGTTTCACCACTGTCATGACAGCCAGCCATAGGTAAGAAAATTACAACTCTGCAAACATACATTCCTAAGCAAGGCCACCACAGAACAAAGCGCACAGACAAATGTGCATCCCATATCAAGGAGAAACAAAGCACTGTTGTTTAATGGGAGACTTGGGGACTGTTTGTTACTGCAAAATAATTTAGTTCTGGGGGCTGGAGAGATGGCTCAGTGGTTAAGAGCATCACCTGCTCTTCCAAAGGTCCTGAGTTCAATTCCCCGGCAACCATATGGTGGCTCACAACCATCTGTAATTAGGTCTGGTGCCCTCTTC
>NW_004949096.1:25830899-25832531 GCF_000317375.1 Microtus ochrogaster
AAAAAAATAATTTAGTTCTTCCATATTGATAAGCCATACAAGTAATACTGTGAGCGGAGAATGATTTAGTCAGTTCCATTAAAAGAGTTGTAAATTGATGCTCCCAAAGAGACATAATTTCCTTCTAAATATTACTTAAGTTTCCAAACAGGTCTGCCAACAAGGTTAAAAAGTATTTATATGTAGTACATCAGTAAACAGATAACTCAATGAACGTCGCCCATAAAAGTTGAGAAATGGTCTGTCAACCTCTTTTCATCTCAAAACATACTTTCTTGGTGAGAATCACTCTATTTTCCAAGTCAGCCATTAGGAAATTATTAGCCTAAAGTATGGATCTCATAAAGGATAAATATTTTTTCCTTTTTTATAATTTTGGTTATGAGCCTAGCCTTTATCGGCTGAGTCACCCTCCAGCCTCTTTTTCTCTTTTTTAAAGAGACAGGGTGTCACTGTGCAGCCTTGTCTGCTCCGGAACTTGCGACATAAACCAGGCTGGCCTCAAACTCACAGAGATCCATTTACCTCTCTGCCTGAGTGCTGGGGTTGAAGGAGAACTATTCTTCAATACCATTTATTATTTGAGAACCAGGGTGTCTGAAACAAAAGGTCAGGGACATTAGTTTTCAGCTACTATGCCATGAATCCTCCATGGACAAAATGCCAAATTTGGTCAATACATAAGATTTATTCTTACTACAATAGTATATCCTGTTGATGATGATAGTAAGTGGTATAGGGAATAGGCAGGGTACATGTTTTTCTACTGATGAACAAAATTGTATTTTGGTATTAAGAGGCACAGACAGGAAAGTATTCCAGAGTTCAGAAAGGCAGCCAGATTGTGGCTGCTTTACTACCACTGCACAACACTTCGTCACTGTAGGGCTGTATCCTGTTGGTCTGTACTCTGAATTCTTTCCAGGTACTTTGAAGATGGGAACACTCATGCAAACTTGCTTTCCGCAACAATCACCATTCCTTCATTTCTTCATTCACTTAACAGCAAATATCAAATGCTCATGCTGAATTAATGACCACTGTAGGCCCTAGGGAAACCCATGTACTGAGTTAATGACCACTGTTAGCCTAGAGAAGGCCCCAATCCTATGGGGATAACCTCAGAAGAAATCCTTCTAATCAATTCACACTAAGATGTGAAAAATTATTTCTTTCCCTCCTCTCCAAAAGTCTCCCCTTGAAAAATTCAGAGATTTTACAAATTCACAGTTTCTCTAAATTGGAAAGACCCTGGAGACAACTTCAGTTTACAGATGAGATTAAATGACTTGAATCCCAGAAACACTAAATCGCTAATAGGAGAGTCTGGTTTAGAGCTATGATGTCAACTAAGAACGCCAATAATGAAGTTGCAAACAGAGTCTCAAGAGTAATGAGAAGAGAATCATATGCAGGTCATGGGTATCTGGGAAACTAGCTCAAGGCAAAAGAATTTCAGGTAACAAATCATGGGGAAGAGAGTCAAACAAGACCTTTCAGAACAGTCTTCATCTCTACGCTCAAAATGAGTCAAAAGCAGCCGGGTGGTGGTGGCGCACGCCTTTAATCCCAGCACTCGGGAGGCAGAGGCAGGCGGATCTCTGTGAGTTCGAGACCAGCCTGGTCTACAAG
>NW_004949096.1:25832631-25839075 GCF_000317375.1 Microtus ochrogaster
AGATGAACATGGGATGTTCTCACTCATAATTGGTTTCTAGCCATAAATAAAGGTCACTGAGTCTATACTTTGTGATCCTAAAGAAGCTAAATAAGAGGAACCCTGACTGCCCATTGGACTGGAGAGGGAGGGGGAGAGGAGTGGGGGGAGGGGGAGAAGGGTGGAAGGAGGGGGGGAAAGGTGGGAGGAGGGGGAGGGAAATGGAAGGCTGGGAGGAGGTGGAAACTTGTTTTTTTTTTCCTTTTCTCAATTAAAAAAAAAAAACCAAAAAAAAAAAAAAAGAGTCAAAAGCAAGGATAATAGATTTAACAAAAACATTTCCAAAGAATATACTTAGAATAAGTATATTTGAACCTGCTAAGGAAGATTCAAATTAGATCCTATCCAATCACCAGAGCATGCTCCTAGCTTAAGGTATGCCTTTAAAATCTGCTTTCAAGGATGTGGTGATGGCTCCACATGATGGTGGTAAAGTGTGTGCCATGCAAGTCTGAAGAACTGAGCTTGATATCCAATACCAACTGGAATATGCTGGAGATGTGGCTTTCCAATTGGAAAGCTCCAGGTCTCAGTGAAAGAACCTATCTCTAAAAACAAAGGTGTATGGTTCTCAGGAACTTCCGAGGCTGACCTCTGCCCTCCATATATACATCTGGGATGCTGAAGCACAGATTGTCATGGTTACAAGCCAGTCTATACCACAAAAATAAAGCCTTGTTAATAAAACAAATAGAAACAAGAAAGCAAGCAAGTAGTCTTTTAATGGTTTTATATAGAGACTGGGAAACTCAAGATTCAAAGGCCACAACTAGTGATGGTGTTCTTCTACAATAACATAGTGGAAGGCATCACCAGGGCAGGGTGAGGGGTGGTGGTGGGGTGTAGGTGGTATGAATGAGAAAGTGGAAAAGGATAAGCCAAAGAGGGTAGAGCACAGTTGGAACAGTCAGAATTACTGACAAGGGCATTAACCTATTCACCGGCATAGAGCATATGACCTAAATGCCTCCCATTAGGCCACAACTCTTACCCTGCCAATGTTACCTACAAAGTCATGTATTGAAGCCTTGAGCCCAGCTGGTTGTGCTATTTTGGAAGGTACTGAAAACTTTAGGTGGTGGGCTGAACTGGGGGAAGTAGGTCATTCACCAGGGCGCCTACCAACTTACACTACATCTTGTCCCCAGCCCCTTCTTGACTTTGTCACTGTATGTTTCTGTCCTCCCCCACTCATTGCCACATTATTTTGCCTTGCCTCAGGCCCAAGCTATGTACGCAGCCAACCTTGAGTAGAAACCTCTGAAATCTAGAACCAAAATAAAACCCTTCTCTTCTTAAATTGTTTCTCAGATGGCGCACGCCTTTAATCCCAGCACTCGGGAGGCAGAGGCAGGCGGATCTCTGTGAGTTCGAGGCCAGCCTGGACTACAAGAGCTAGTTCCAGGACAGGAACCAAAAGCTACGGAGAAACCCTGTCTCGAAAATAAAAAAAAAATTTGTTTCTCAGGTATTTGTCACAGCTAAGAACTAAGAGTTACAATGACAAATTAGTTTGAAGGGGTCATTTATACAACAGCAATCAAGTAACATGACTGGTAAGAAACACTAATATTGATTGGTATATTTATGACATTCTGTATGGACCATATATTTTTAAAGGTAATTTCCTGCTCCCCTGGGGAGAAGTGGGGGGAGAAGTTATAATCAGTTCATAAAACTGTGTAACTGGTACATTAAAAAACAAAAACTTGTTGGGCAGTGGTGGTATATACCTTGAATCCCAGCATCGGAAGGCAAAGACAGGCAAATCTCTGTGAGTTCAAGGCCAACCTGATCTACAAAGTTCCAGGATAGCCAGGGCCACTACAGAGAAACCCTGTCTCGAAAATTCAAGAGTTAGGCAGAGGCAGGTGGATCTCTGTGAGTTCGAGACCAGCCTGATCTACAAGAGCTAGTGCCAGGACAGGCTCCAAAGCCACCGAGAAACCCTGTCTCAAAAAACAAAACAAAAACAAACAAACAAACAAATCCAAGAGTTAAGCTTTAAAAAACAAAAACTCAACATTAGCCCCTTAAACTCTCTGCTTCATGACCAAGAGATTTAAGTCTAATCTAGTAATAAAAAAAAAAATGAAATCTTTTTGAAAACAGCATGAAGCAGAAAGCTTGCTATCTGAAATGTAAACTTAGTATATATATAAAAAAAGAACACAATTAATCTTAGGAGTTTGGACAAAGATTAAGATGACAGAGAGTATGGGCCAATGCGTGTGTGTGTGTGCGCACGTGTGCATGCGTGCATACGCGAAATACTTGGAAATGTGGCGGAATGTTTGTCTACTATGCACAGGGTCCTAAGCTGGATACTCAGCATGGCAAAACAAGAATTATTTGGCTGGGCACTACATAGATAAAACTTTCTGATTTTAACCACAGCTCTGAGGAGGCAAAGGCAAGTGGCTTTATGAGTTTAAGACTAACCTGCTCTACATAGTGAGTTTAGTGAGACCTTGTAAAAAATAATAAAAATTAAAAATCAGAATTAGTATCTCCAGGGCTTTATGTTTGAGAAGCTAATAACAATAGAAACACTGGAATAAGCTGTATGTTTATAATTTTCATTCAGGAATATGAACTATAATTCACATAAACAACACAAGATTTTTTTTTTTTTGTTTTACGAGACAGGGTTTCTCTGTGGTTTTGGAGCCTGTCCTGGAACTAGCTCTTGTAGACCACTGCCTGCCTCTGCCTCCCAAGTGCTGGGATTAAAGGCGTGCGCCACCACTGCCAGACTTGCCAAACAACACAAGATTTAATGGAGACCCTTACTCTCTGTCACCTTAATCTTTGCCCAAACTCCTAAAATTAATCATGCTGCATTCAGAAAAAACATTTCAAAGGAAGAAACATTGGAACACTGATTCAACACACATACACATACAGCCACCACACATTTTTGTCTGAATGTAATACAAAATTCCTAATTTCAAAGCAACATATGTGTACATGCAGGCACACATACAAATACTGTGATTATGAGAGTATTTTTTAACTTTTAATTTCTTTCAGGTTTACTTTATGTTTATGATTGTTTTGCTTGCAAGCATGTATATGCACATGTGTGTCTGATATCCACAGAGAGTGTTGATACTGGGAACTGAACTCAGGTCCTCCGCAAAAGCAAGTGCTTTTCATTGATCAGCCATCTTTTCAGTCCCCTAAGGAATATTTGTTTAAAGAATAGAAAGATATGCTGAGTTAAAAACAATAAAACTCAAATGAAGAAAAATGTATAATCTCGGGTTTTTAAAACATATTTATTTTATTTAAATGTGTGTGAGGTCCTGAATCTATGTGTACCACACACGTATGTGCAGATACCCTCAGAGACCAGAAGAAGACTTCGGATCCCCTGGAACTGGAGTTACAGAACATCATAAGGCACCTGATGTTTGTGCTGGAAACTGAACCTGGGTCCTTTGCAAGAGCAGAATGTTCTTAACTGCTGTCTCTCTGGCCCATAATCACAGTTTTATAAAAAGTAGCTATCAGCACTTAAAAAGCTTCAAGAGAACCTAGGAGGCGGTGGTGCACACCCTTAATTCTAGCACTCAGGAAGCAGAAGCAGGGAGATCTCTAAATTCTAGGACGGCCTGGACTACAAAGCAAGTTCTAGGTCAGCCAGGGCCTTACACAGAGAAACCCTGTCTTGAAAAGCAAACAAAACAAAAAGAGCTTCTAAAAAAGCCACACAACCTTTAATCCCAGCATCCCAGCACTCACTGGGGAAGGTAGAGGCTGGCGGATCTTTGTGAGTTCAAGGCCAGTCTGGTGTACAGAGCTAGTTCTAGGGTTACACACAGAAAACCTGACCCAAACAAACAATTAACAATTGTTCTATTCAGGGCAAGTGTTTATAAGTGATCTATTTAAACTTTAAAAATTGATTTAAAGTTTTTTTTTTGTTTTTTTGTTTTTTTTTTGGTTTTTTGAGACAGGGTTTCTCTGTGGTTTTGGAGCCTGTCCTGGAACTAGCTCTTGTAGACCAGGCTGGTCTCAAACTCACAGATATCCACCTGCCTCTGCCTCCCAAGTGCTGGGATTAAAGGCGTGCGCCACCACCGCCCGGCTTAAAGTTTTTTTAATTAAATATTTGTGTGTGCACACATGCAAAAGTATGAACAGAGGCCAAAGGATAACTTTAGGGAGTTGCTTTTTTCCTTCTTCCTTGCAGGAGAAGGGTCCCTCTTGTTTTTGCCATGCTGCAATACTAACATAACATAGGTTTGGTGGCCCTCGGGCTTCTGGGGGATTCCATCTCCCATTTCTCCATTGCCTCCTGTCTTAGGGTAGGAGTGCTTGACTGGGATTATAGAGGTGACACCTAACCTCCTTTTGGGGGCTCGTTTTGCTTATTAAATGTGGGTTCCAGGATCAAACTCAGGTTTGCATCCTACACTGACATTTGGAGTAATTGTTTCTTGGGGGGGGGGTCTGTCTGACGCTAGGATGTTTGCTCAGTAGATTGACAGTATCACCCCCTCCTCAAAAGTTTCACATCCCTGCCCAGCGGGGTGGTACTTCAAGGCTAGCCTGGTGAATTCCAAGACAGTCAGGGCTACACAAAGAAACTGTCTCGAAAAACAAAACAAAACAAAACAAAACAAAACAAAAGTTTCACATCTCCAAATGTCCTATGGAGGGGAAAAATGCAACAAATGCCGTTGAAACTCACCGACACAAACGTTTACAAATTCCCAAATCCTTGTGTGCTCGAGAGCTCTGTGAATGTGTGCATGTGTGCATATCAGACCTCTCTGACACATCTCATTTCTAACATTCCCCAGTCTTGCTTCATAGAATATTAACCGACAAGAACTTTCAAAAGACCAGGCCTACTGTTGCCAAAAAAAGTAATTTTTTCCCCCTGATTCTTAGTCTTTGGACAATTTCCTCGATCCTCCACTTCCAGTAAATGTCTTATCAGCTGTTAGCTCCAAGGTGGCAGCTTTACTCAGTTCCGATTATCACTCAGATAGGCACTGCACCAGTGAGAGAGAGTATCACGTACCGTTTTTGTTACTAAGTTCACTTGGGATTTGTTGCCTGTCACATTTTTTGCATATAGCTGACTAGATTCACAACTGTGCTGGACAGTGAGGCAATCAAAACCTTGGTAACCGATGAATGAAGTTGAAAAGTTTTGGTATAAATAAGCATGAACTGCTGACCACTCATGAAGGGGTTTGCTTTGGGGCTGCATTTCTTTTCATGGAGTCATTATGTACACCCATTTCAAACACAAAACAGTGCACCACAGTTTTAAAGGAACGTATGTTTCCAGCTGTTCTCCACGATCCCTAAAAATATGAACCTCTACTATGAATTCTAATTATCCTAGAAACAATTTAGCGGAAGGGGCTCGGGCCCCAAACTTAAGTGTGGTCAAATGAGCAGAGAACTCATTGGTGTGTGGATTGATTTATGAGTAGACAAAGGTATACTCACATAAATATCTCCGAAGCTGAAGTAAATAAATAGACACACTTTGTACATTAGCAAGAGCGAAGCAAAGGTAGTCTCCAAGGGTTCCAACTGTATCAGCTATGTAAGCTTGACTTCCCTGAGACTGTTTCCTTGTCAGAAAGATGATAACACTATACCTATTCCAAAGCAACGCTCTTAACTCAGAAAACTAAATAAATATCACTCGTTAAAGTTTATTACAAGGTCAGCTTCTGGCCAGATAAAAGCCTCCGTGCATAAACTTCTCACTCGAAGAAGCTGATTTAAAAGAAAGAAGAAAAATCCTGATTTTTTTTTTTTACACAAGTTGCAGGTATTAGGGGACTAGTGTCTCAGAGCGCTTTCAAGTACAAAACTGCGACAATTTCAGAAACAATTTCTCTTCCAATTACTTTTTTCTCCAAATCTGCAAAGAAACTGATACAGATATATTTCCAAGGAACTTTATAAGCCACTAGACAACAAATCAACTCTTTGTTATCTCCACACGTAAGCCCAGTTAAGCCCGTAGGTACAATTACAGAGTAACTTTACAAAAAGTACACCGAGGTTTTAAAAGCGGCGGTCAACAATTCCTGGGCAGCTCTGTCAAATTTCTGCCCTGAGAAACAAAAGCCGATCTGCCTGGGAATCAAAAATTCCTGAGAAAAATGAGGAAATGCCTCAGCCGGGCCTAGGCAGCTCTCGCGAAAACCTGTCCCCTCCTCGCGCAGCAAACCCCTCGCGCGTCCCGTCCTTCCCCGTGGGGCGTAGATGTCGACTCCACCCGAGGATAAAGAAGCGATGACAGCAGGTTGGGTCCACGCCTCTCCCGCCAGGACCCCTGAGGCCTGCAGCCCCAACCTCCCTGCCGGGGCCCCCGGGGGTTCCGCGGGAGACCGGCGGCCCCACCCGCCTGCGCCCCGCCCCGCCCCC
>NW_004949096.1:25839175-25845021 GCF_000317375.1 Microtus ochrogaster
GCCGCCGCCGCGGGGCCTGCAGGTGGGCCCGGCCAGTGGCTCGAGAAGCCTGCGCACGAGCGAGAGGCAGCGGGCGTCCCAACCCGGTCCGGCCGTCACTTACCGGCGCCTCATGGTACCGCAGCGCCTCAGCCCAGCCACCGTGCTGACGAACCGCGCCCGGCAGCTCGGAGCGTCCCTCGGAGCCCCAGCCGGGCCCCACTCACAGCCATTCAAACGCCGCCGCGCGCGGCCCGCCGGGATAGCTACCCCGTGGGCGGCCCGCGGGCCCCGCCCAGCGCAGGCTCCGCCCCCTCGGATGCCGGCGGGAGGGGGAGCAGGGCGCGTGGCAGCGCCGCCCCCTAGTGGCCGCAGCTGCTCACGGACGCTTTGCTGTGGCGGTGCAAAAGAATTCCTGCTCTACAGGATGCAGGCAGCTGGGAAAGAAAGACCCCGAGGGACAGGGATAATCCAGTAAGGGCAGACAATCTGCTGTTAAAATACCGTTCAAGGGAAGATGAGCGTTCATTCTTATTCAAATGACCAGGATAGAGTGATTAAAAGCGTAAACTCCGGAACTGTGCCTTGGACAAATCAAGTAAAGTGTGTGTGTGTGTGTGTGTGTGTGTGTGTGTGTGTGTGTTTGCTTTCCTCGTCTGTAAAATGGGAATGATAACAGTGTATCTGCCTCTTACCCTCAAATGGGTTAATACATACAAAATTATTTGGAGAGTACCTGGCTCCTGGTAAGCTCTATATAGTTCCTGACTATCTTGTTTTGTTTCCTGTTATGTGCCAGACTTCGAGAATATCTTTAACTATTCTTATAAACTTTATTATTTAAAATAACTTGCAACTCCCAGCCTCCCAAACTCACAGAATACTGCAAGAAACTTAAGAAATATGTATGATAAGGCCCTCTCCTCAGGAAGAAGGTTTGGTTTCATTGGGATGGGAACTTTTGACTTTGAGATTATGATTGGTTCTATCCCTGAAGTGTTTTTAATTCCTGAAGACAATTCTCTCAATCAGAGACTAGTCAGGGTAACTCTCTGGTCAGTGTTACCAAAGCTGAGACAGTAAGTTTGTCTTCTGTGGCTGTCTTCCCCTGGGCAGAAGAAAGCAAGTGGAAGGGGGCATTTGATGGAAGTCTCCCTCAGTCAGACTCCATCCCGTGGCTCACTTTTTTAGATGCTCCTTTAAGAACTCTTAGGGATTAAGGAAAGGGTTGCTTCAATTAGGTCCAACATGTTTAAAGACTTCCTCTGTGCCTAGGTGACACATCTCCAGGTGCTGGGGACAACAGGAAGTGGCTGTCAACGACTTGGAAAGTCAGAGAGTGATAGTCCCAATACACCACACAGAGTGAAGTCATGAAAGGTATATTCTAAATGCTGTGGGCTTTCAGAGGACTAATTGGGGCTGAAGGACCATTAGGTGAATAGGAATGTAATGTGTTTCCTTCCGCAGTATCAGGGCCCCTACTTAATAAAAAAAAAATGTAATGATGAAAATTTGAAGCAACCAGTTATGGCAACGGGAAAATATTTTTCGAATGCTTTGTGTGAGCCACGTCTTTGAGAGTTTCTCAGGTGATGCCAAGCACAAGCAGGCACATGCCTCCGTGTGTGGCCGCACCTGTCAGCTCCAGCTGGCTGAGTGAGGGAAAGGAACTGGGGCAAGGCAGGCTGCTTCCTGAGCATGGCTGCTATGAGGTGGGCGGTGGTGGTTTAAAATAAAAACTTAACACACCTGAGGTCACTTTCCCTCAAGGTGTTTCTTCATCATCACAAGCATGAATTTCTCGATGGCCCACTATGCAATAAAGATCATGGCCGGTCCCTCGGCAGAAGAGAATAAAGAGTTAAGACCTGCTCCTAACCTAGAGCAGCTAGGTGGTGTGGCTGCAAATGGCAGAGACACAAGGCTGCTTCATTAACAGAAAGATCTCATCAAACATAAGGCGTCCCGGTGCCTAAAAACCAGAAAAGAACATCAGTGTTCTCTTTTACGGAACCTGTTAAAATATAGAGTCTCAAATGGGTTTCTTTATCTAGACCCAGACTCTAAGGTTTACACCAGCAATGAGCTGCCCAGGTTTCCCAGCTCTCATATTTTAGCACAAAGATTAAAGAAAACTGCGTGGTATTGAAACCTTTGAAATAGATATGAACTGTACTATGCTGATCCTAAAAGCACCAATACTTTTCCTATCAATAAAGTTTGATTCTTTCAATGAAAGAAGCATAGCATGGGCCTGGGGAAATATCTCAGTTGGTGTATAGAGCTTGCCTTGTAAGCACAGGGACCTGAGTGCAATCCTCAGAATCCGTACTTTAAAATCCGTATGGCTCATGAGTATAATCCTAGTCACATCTTCCTTCTGCTGTGTCTGGGCAGGACTGGGGAGGGAGCTTCCTGCTTCCCAGAATTCGCCTGTTCTCATTGTCCCACCTCTACTTCCTGTCTGGTTGTCCCACCTATAATTCCTGCCTTGCTACTGGCCAATTAGCATTTATTTAAAATGTAATTGACAGAATACAGAATTGTCCCACACCACCAGGAGCAGGAAGAGGAGGATCAGGAGTTTGAGGCTAGCCTGGGCTACACATTTTTCTCTTCCTCTTGGTCACTATCCAGAAAACCATCTCCAAACACAAACCAACAGAAATGCATACCTTGCAAACTTCATTACCAACATACCACCCTTCCCCCATCCCTGCAAAATGACCAGGTGTGGTGGCACACTACTTTAATCCCAGGACTTAGGAGGCAGGAGCGGGCAGATATCTGGAAGTTTAAAGCTAGCATAGCCTATGTATTGAGTTCCAGAGCAGCCAAGGCTGTGTAGTAAGAACGTATCTCAAAACAAAGAGACAAATAAAATGTAGATGATGGTGTCTTTAGGAATGACACACGAGGTTGTCCTCTGGACTCTACATGCACACACATGCACACACACAGACTTGTACCTGCAATCACATGAGCACAAGTAAGAATAACCCATGTATTCTTTTTATATCCCAACATGAATATTTATGCACAAAAGGTGGCCAATTCCAGACCTTTCCAGAGGGCAGTCGGAAAGGGATTCTACTCATCATCATTTCCTTGTGGACAAACAGGCAGCTGAGTTGGTCTTCCTACCTCATCTGCAGGGAATTGCAGAAGAGTGTAGGACCACTCGGTGGCAATGTGTCAAGAAGCTCATATCCACAGACACCCGTAGGTAATGAAGTCTACGTAAAGATCTCTGTACACCATCTCTTAGTGGAATTAGGGGTGGGGTGGTGAAAGAGGGTTTGAACTGGGTCTGACATGCTGGTCAGGATTCTCACAGCTCTGCTGTTCCAGAGAACAGGAAGTGGGCAGTAAGTGCAAGGATTGCTGTCTACCCTGTGTGAGCAGAGTGAAGACCACTTTGGAGACTGGTGGGCGCAAAGACTGAAACCTACACAGCAACCCAGAGTGTTGTAAGCACCTGGGTTTATCAAAAGATGGTGGTTGGAGGTACTTGAGGATTCTGCAGAAATGCTAAGCAGGGCAGCGACGGTTACTTCATTCTTCTGAGGACTGATCCATCACCAGGTGCCAAATGACTGGTATGAAGATTTGGATTGGAGGTTTAGGGAACTGAAGCATCAACGGCCTTGTATGTTGTGTTCATCCACTTGAACAGACACTAAGAGGACAGGACTCACAGCGAGAGATCGTCTGTTCCATAAGCAGCAGCCACTGCTCTGCTTCAAGCACCTCTGGGAAGTTCCAGCCAGTTAACTTTGGCAAAGTCAATCCCCCGTCTTCCTGTGCCGGCTGTGGAAGGAAGTAGCAGCAGCGCCAGATAAGGCAGCTCCTGGTTTAGCGGACTCGGGATTGTCTCATTATAATGCCAACGCCCCGCTTTGTGTAAGTAATAACAGCTTTGTTTGTTTCTGGTGGATAGAAGGGCTTGGGGGGTCTATGGAGAGGACAACAGGTCTCTGAACATCTACAGCTCTCTTGGAGCCAGGAAGCAGTGCATTTTAGAGGAGACATTTGAACCTATCAACAGCTCAAATCCTAAGTGTGTGATTCTCTTACAGAACTGTACCCAAGAATGTTCACAACAACGTGTGCGTGCGTGCGTGCGTGTGTAATAGTGAAAGATGGGAACAATCTCAATGTCCATCAGTTGGAGACTGACAAAGTCCAAATGCACCCATGCCACATAGACTTTGCATCCTCGGCAAACAATCGCCTAGATCTAGATCTGAGTGACAGACATGGAAGACATCCAAGACAGATTAAATAAAAAAGAGTAAGTTAATAGAGTTTAGTATGTTTTTATTAATATAACGAGTAAATCAAATACTCCATCCATAAATGCGTTTTTATTTTCATTTATTTGTGTCTGTAGGTCAGTTTTCTTTTTCCATCATGTGGATGCCAGAGATCAGGCTCAGGCTGTCAGGTGATTTTATTCAGCTCCCCATACATGCGTTTTAAGGAATGATTATCTTTTGAAGCATTAAAAGTTACTGAGTTCTGCTCCCCCCTCTGATGAGTTCCTTGGGCTGATCTAGGAAAGTATGAGTGAGTTAGACGTCAGAAACTTAAGTTCTTATGGTTCTGCAAGCCGGGAAGCTCAAAATCAATGTGTGGGCTAGTTCAGTCCAGAGGTTAGGGCTCTCTTCATGGTTTGCAGATGGCTGCTTTCTCGCTGAATTCTCACTCGGCAGGAAGGGGGGGGAGAAGGCTGTTTTCAGTATTTTCTCTCTTCTTCCAGGTACTATTGCAACCAGGAGGACTCCGCCCTTCAAATCCTAAATGCTTCTCAAAGCCCTATCTCAAGAAATATCACACTAGGGATTAGGATTTCAACATAAGACATCTGTGAGATACCTAGACATTAATTAGCCCATCACAGTCCCTCAGAAATCTAGGGTTGTAAAGAACATTTTATATTTCAACTGATTGCTGTTTTAAAAATGGACACAATGGAATTTTTTTCTAAAGGACCTGGATTGGTCATTCTGATTTAGAGACACTTTAGTCCACGTTCAAGAGGCTTAAATCACTCACTGGGATGAATGGCTGCAGCCAGAGTAACGAAACTTGGAGAGACCTGTTAGGCCATCGTGTTATATCATTATGACTCATGCTACAGTTGTCATTCTCATCCTTTAATGGGGTCTGTGGGAATGGCAACCCTCCCAGCTTCCTCAGCAAGTGCTGCAGGAAAGCAGACTATAATGGGAACTTGTTAAAATGTGAATTGCACAACACTGCTCTTGAAATGAAGAAAAGGTAATGGCCAAGAAGAATGGTATGACTAAATCAACATCATTTCAGAACACTACACTACCAGTTTGTTTGACCCTGGCAGGAGCATCTCATGTCATTGCAATCATGAACTAGAAAAGGAAACGTTTAAGAATTAGAATCCCTGTAGATATTAAGTGGCCATCCAAGAGTAATTAGTAAGGTATGATCTCCCAGCCCTCCAACATGATTTGAAAACCCAGACAGACAAAACGGAGGGTGAAAGTTTCCCTTTAAGACTCTATTACTAACACACACCACACACACAAAGCATCACGAAAGGAGGTCTTTGATAACAGAATCAAAATAGCAAGGATTTGCAAAGGCGACTCATTTATTGACACAGCAAAGAGGTTCAGGGGCTATTAGAGCATGCTGGGCTAACTGGTTGGACAAGAAAGGGTAGTCAAATAGAAGGATTATAGAGATACTGTCAGACACTGCAAAAGAAAACTCATGACGCCGGGCGTTGGTGGTGCACGCCTTTAATCCCAGCACTCGGGAGGCAGAGGCAGGCGGATCTCTGTGAGTTCGAGACCAGCCTGGTCTACAAAGGGAGTTCCAGG
>NW_004949096.1:25845361-25848257 GCF_000317375.1 Microtus ochrogaster
AAAAAAAAAAAAAAAAAAAAAAGAAAGAAATACAGAAACAAACACAAGAGAGGGTTTCAGCTCCAGAATACAACAGCCACCTAGTGTGCTCCAGGCCCTGGGCTTGATCCCCAGCCCTGCAAGATACATACAAACGTGCAAGTATCACACATTATAAGTCAAAACAAAATAACCCTCGAGCTACCAAACTGAGTGTTGTCTGTTTTGTATAATTAAAATAATGGTTGCTCAAAAATACAAAGTAAGAGAAAATTGATGTTTATTTTACAGTTTCAGTATTCTCAATTTTCCTGACTTTCCCAATTCACTTCTGGTCCAGTCAGAGGTACACAAAAAGGCTCTCAGAAAAGCCTCTCAAAGAGGCTTGAATTCAATTGTAAAAAGTAAAACTTTAGTATTTTAGGGCAATAAAAAGCTTTAGTTCAGTGATTTTTAAGTCTTTCTGTACAGTACTAGCAAAAGAACCACAAGAAATGCTAATGCCCAGGGCCCACGCATAAAGATGTTCAGAATCTTGGGAAGCCGTGCCCAGGCACTAATCATTTTTCTGAAGGGTTCCAGGGTACTCTACTGTTTTTTGTTTCTGGTGTGTCATACTTTATGGACACATGTTTCTTTACTCGGCATCACCTGTGAGTTGATTTTGAAACAATTCATGGATTAGGAGACCAACTGCCACCATTACTGATCTTACCCTTTAGGACGACTCTGCCTACAGGGGGCAGGTTCCACTCTATTCCAATTTGTGTTGCTGTATCTGCCCATACCGCAGTACAGACAATGCTCCCACAGCACACAGAACTACAAAACTGGAAAATAGAGCAGAGGTGGGACTCTTCAACGTGTGTATATCACCACACTCTTCGGTGGTCAAGGAGGCCTTTTCAGCCTTCTCAGCCACACAGCGGTACACTCCCTTCCTCGAAACAGCAGCCATGACAAATTACTTGGAAATAATATAAATAAAACTAAGTAAAATAAATAAACCACTGGTTTTTTAAACTTAAAAGTGGGCATTTAAAACAATTTTTCTAAAATACACATACTCTCCGATCTAACAGTTCCATTCCTAGTACGATAGCTTAAGGGAATAGATGTACTAGATGATCTTCACACTAAAATTAAAAAAGGAGAGAGCAGAAATAATTTCCCAATAATAGGCCAAACTACAATACAGACAAGCTATCGAATATAATTCCCTTTTCCAGGAATGCTAATGAACACTTAATAAAAAAATTAGGCGTAGGTTACAAATCCTATTTAATCCCACAATAGAACTTCAAAGTAGGCCATCATTCCATTTTTGCTCGACGCAGGTGGAACAATGGATTTGGCGGAGTCGAGGTGACACAGTAAGTCTTAAAAGGAGACTTAAAAGGAGACCAGTTAGATCCTGAGCCCACGTGTCTTTACGCTCCCAGTGTCAACCTCATTGGGTCAGTTTGAGAATTAAGTGGAAAAACAAACAAATAAAAATCCAAATGTATAGCTCTTGCAACACGTGGACAAGTAGTAGCCAGAGGCTGAATAACTCGCTCAAGGTCACACAATTCCGGGTAACCTTAGCTTTAAAACAGGATTTCAGCTGTGTGCTCGTCTTGGCTTCAATTCCGGCCATTTCGGACTTCACTCCGGCTCGGCGACGCGCACCTAAGAAACCGGAGCTCGAGCGAGAGGTCTATTCGCAGGGAGGTCTCAAGAGCCGGCCTTCTGGACCGCCTTGCTTTCCGGCTGTTTTTTTTTTTTTTTTTATTAAAGATTTCCGTCTCTTCCCCGCCACCGCCTCACATTTCCCTCCCCCTCCCCCAATCAAGTCCCCCTCCCTCCTCAGCCCGAAGAGCAATCAGGATTCCCTGCCCTGTGGGAAGTCAAACACCCGGGTGGGATCGTCTTTCCGGACACTCGAGCGCGAACTTCCGGGGAGCGCGTGACGTACATGTTATGCACCGGAAGTGCGCTGTGGCGTAAGCAAGCCAGTCGGAGTGCGGACGATCACTATCTCTGGTTCCTTCAAGAGGAGCGCAGCGGCGGGAGGGTCCGCGCAGCTTTACCCTGCGGCTGCTGTCATGACGACCCAGGGGGGCCTGGTGGCCAACCGAGGCCGGCGGTTCAAGTGGGCCATTGAGCTGAGCGGGCCTGGAGGAGGCAGCAGGTGAGGCTCTTGAGCGAAGCTCGGTGTCCCAGCCTTTCTCTAGAAGAGCCCAAAATCCTGCAGACGGACCTGGGCAACAAGTTTCCCACACGGGTGGATGGCGCACAAACTTCTCCTGAGACGGTTTTGTGCTGTGGAAGTTTTTTTACCCTAAGGATCTTTATTTTAGTCTGTCCAGTAGTCTGGGAACGCACAAGAGGGTCTAATTTGGGTAGCGACTCCTGAGGATCTTTGTTTTTGTGATTGATAGACCTGGAAATGCGGGCTTGGAAAGTGGCATCTTAGTCTCTTGATTTGGTTTGGTTCTTCAGGGGCCGCAGTGACCGGGGCAGTGGACAGGGAGACTCACTCTATCCTGTTGGTTACTTGGACAAGCAAGTGCCTGATACCAGCGTGCAAGAGACAGACCGGATCCTGGTGGAGAAGGTACAGAGGTATTAGATGTCACTGTAGCGTTTGGGCCAGCCCTTTCTCACCTTGCTCTCCGGAGGAGAGGTAAAGATAGCCATTGCTTGAGTGTTTGGGAGCTAAACTGCTTTAGATTCGTATTACAGTATCTTACATATAAGATCCAAAAGTGGTTAGTTGAAAACAATACGTCTGTGAAATAGGTTGAAAATGGCATGGTGGCAACACCTTCTCCCTGAAGTCTTAATTTTCTACTCTAGTCCCCTGACACCATACTTTCAGTCTGTTAGGATGTTTTCTTTCTTTCTTTCTTTTTTTTTTACATTTCTTTTTTTT
>NW_004949096.1:25849552-25866506 GCF_000317375.1 Microtus ochrogaster
ATTTATTATGTATACAATTTTCTGTCTGTGTGTATGCCTGAAGGCCAGAAGAGGGCGCTAGACCTCTTTACAGATGGTTGTGAGCCACCATGTGGTTGCTAGGAATCGAACTCTGGTCCTTTGGAAGAGCAGGCAATGCTCTTAACCACTGAGCCATCTCTCCAGCCCCTCTGTATAGAGTTCTAACTGTTCTTGCTGCTTCTGCCTTGTCCCCCTGTAGTCTCCACGTACAGCCATCAAAATGATTCCTTTAAAACATGCCAGATCATCCCTTCTCAAAATCAGTCTATAATTCCATGTTCATCCAGCATTAAAAAAAAAAAACCAAAATCTTTTTAGTATTAAACATAACTCTGCATGCACCAGTCAGACTCCTCGTAGCATCTTTAGCCTTATCTCCTACCATTTTTGCATTTGTTTACTCTGATCATGATGGTTTCCTTGCTGCTTTTTAAGGATTCCAAACAAGTTCCCATTCCCTGCTTTTTGCGTTTGTTCTCTATTCTTAGAATGCATTTCCTCTGGATTCCTTTATAACTAGCTTGCTTGCTCTTTTCCTTTAGGTTCTCTGAACTGTTACATAGTTAAGCCTCTCTATGGCACTCTGTATCCTTTGTGTTTTTCTGTGTCTTTTATATATGTTAAAAAACATATCACATGGCAATTGTTATTCATCCTCTGTCTTATCCCTCTTGTAAAGATATATTAGCAGGGATTTTACAATAGAACTGTGTCCCAAGTGTTTAGAGTGGTGCTTGATATTTTCCTTCTTATATTTCCCTCACAACCTTAATATTGCTGAATACATGATTTTTATTCCAAGGAATGCACACATTGTTTTTACAATATGAAAATGACAGAGCCATTATTAATTTTTTATAAGTATTATCTCATAATTTTTCATCTTGGCACATCAAAATATAATGATTACATTATAGTAAATTATTAAATTACATTTTTAAAAGGCAGATTATAAAATACTTTTATAACAATTCTGTGTTCTATGAATGGTCTATAGGAAATTATTTACAAATAAGGCTTTATAAATGTGAACAAAATAGTTATTATATTTATATAGATTTACTTTGCCAATACTGTCAAGATTAAGTTTATTTTTTAGGTTTATTTTATGTTTATTAGTGTTTGGCCGTCACATACATAGTGTGTATTATGTATGCCTGGTGCTTTCAGAGGTGCTCCACGACGACTGGAGTTAGAGATACGGGCGCTAGGATCCACATCAGTTCCCGCAGAAGCAACAAATACTTTTAAACATTGAGCCAATCTCTTCAGCGCCATTGTCAGGATTTTTGCATTTAGATTCAATCATGAGTCATGAGTAAGATTTATTTATTTACACACACATACACTTCTCATAATGGGATTTTAAAGTTTGGGTATTTATGGGTTTTGAGTTGTAGAATTTTTAGTTTAGTTTTGTTTCCTTCCAAAAGAGTTTAAGATTTGATTTTATTTTTAGCTTTTTTTTTAGAAAAACTTTTAAATTATTTTATTTTTTTTTATTGAGAAAAAAAAATTTCCGCCTCCTCCCAGCCTCCCACTCCTCCCGCCCTCCCCCCAGTCCTCTCCCCCTCCCTCTCGAGTCTGAAGAGCAGTCAGGGTTCTCTGCCCTGTGGAAAGTCCAAAGTCCTCCTCCCTCCATCCTGGTCTAGGAAGGTGAACATCCAAACTGGCTAGGCCCCCACAAAGCCAGAACAAGTAGGATCAAAACCCAGTGCCATTGTCCGCCATATTCAGAGAATCCGGTTTTATCCCCTGCTTTTTCAGTCACAATCCAGCTGGCCTTGGTGAGCTCCCAATAGATCAGCCCCACTGTCTCCGTGGGTGGGTGCACCCCTCGTGGTCCCGACTTCTTTACTCATCTTCTCCCTCCTTCTGTTCCTCATTGGGACTTTTAGAGCTCAGTCCAGTGTTCCAGTGTGGGTCTCTGTCTCTATGGAAATAGAAAATACTATCCTGAGTGAGGTAACCCAGACCCAAAAAGATGAACATGGGATGTACTCACTCATAATTGGTTTCTAGCCACAAATAAAGGTCAGTGAGTCTATATTTTGATATCCTAAAGAAGCTAAATAAGAAGGTGAACCCAAAGAAAAACATATAGGTATCCTCCTGGGTAGGGGAAGTAGACAAGATTGCCAGGCAAAAAATCCGGATCTTAAGGGTGGGGTGGGAGAGGGGTAAGGGGAGATGGGGAGAAAAAAGTGAGAAGGGTAGGATGGGGAGAACTTGGGGCAACGGGAAGCCATCTGGGCTTAATTATAGGGTCAGCTTTGTTAACTGCCATGGGACTATGTTTGTTTCTTTTTTCTTATGCCATTTGTATAAGCCGTATTTCTAGGAACTTATCCATTTCCTAAAATTTCAAATAAATAGAGTAGTCTCTAATGTGGCCAGTATAACATCTGCAGGATCCATAGAGCTGTCCCCTCTTCCTTCTGGACATGAAAAGTTGTCTTCTCTCCTTTCCAATTCCTCACTTACCAGAATTGAATTTATAATCTTTGCAAAAACCCAAGTTTACCGTTGATGATTTTATTCATTAATGAATTTCTCTCATTTTTGTTTTCTTCTCAAACTTTAGTGTGTTGTCTCCTTTCATGAACTAGATTCTGAAACTTCTCACACATTCTTTTTTGTTTTTGTTTTGTTTTTTTGAGATAGGGTTTCTCTGTGAAACAGTCCTGGCTGTCTAGAACTTGCTTTGTAGATCAGGCTTGCCTCAAAGTCAGAGATATGCCTGCCTCTGCCTACTGAGTGCTGTACATTAATATTATGAATTTCTAGTTGGATGTGGTGGTGCATATCTACAATCCTATCAGTTGAGAAGATGATACAAAAAAAAACCCCTCAAGTTGGAGGTCAGCCTGGACATAGCAAGATGTGGTCTCAAGGAACGAAAATTATAAATTTCTCAAAACTTGCTGGGCAGTGGTGGCACACGCCTTTAATCCCAGCACTTGGGAGGCAGAGGCAGGCAGATTTCTGAATTCCAAGATAGCCAGGACTACACAGAAAAACCAACCATTCTGAAAAACCAAACAAAAAGAACCCCTGGGAAGCTTGTATAGATAGGGAAGAGTGTAGCCGCAGAGTAGAGGAACTTGTAGTAACCTGAAGTGGTGATGGAGCTGAAAAGCAGCTCAGACAAGCAGAGAACTGAAACTTCTGTTCATTTGACTGAAGCACCATACGGCAAATGTGAGACTGAACGGAGGTACTGATCAGAGGTTTAAACCGTGTGTTTATTTTAGCGCTGCTGGGACATCGCCCTGGGTCCCCTCAAACAGATTCCTATGAACCTCTTCATAATGTACATGGCAGGCAATACCATCTCCATCTTCCCTACTATGATGGTGTGTATGATGGCCTGGCGACCCATCCAAGCACTGATGGCCATTTCAGCCAGTAAGTATTCATAAAATAACCACCCTTCAATGGGTGCTAAAGATTGAAGGCAAATTCTGTGGTATATTTTTGGCTAGAGGGTGCACAGGGTGGTAATGAGAGTGGTGGCATGAAAAGAAGATGGTGTGTAGTTTTCTGTTTACTTGGAGTGATACTATTTACAATCTTGTGTATGTATGTATAAATAAATTCATAGTTGCTTTCATTCATATTGGGAGACAAAAGGTTTTTGACAATATCTATTATCCTAACAGCTTTCAAGATGCTGGAGAGTTCAAGTCAGAAGTTCCTTCAAGGATTGGTCTATCTCATTGGGAACCTGATGGGTTTGGCATTGGCTGTTTACAAGTGCCAGTCCATGGGACTGTTGCCTACACACGCATCAGACTGGCTAGCCTTTATTGAGCCCCCTGAGGTAAGGTTAATGTTTCAGGCAAATGGGATGTATGGATCATTTAATGGGAGAATTAGAGTTGATGTTGAGAGTTCACTTAATTTTTTTTAAAGCTTTATTTTTACATTATCATGTTTATTGCATGCCTCTGTGTGTGTGTTGTGGGGGTTAGAGAACAATGTGCAGGAATTGGTTTTCTCTTTCTATTATATTGGTTTTGAGAACTGAATTCAGGTTATCAGGCTTGGCAACAAGTGCCTTTACCCTCTGAGCCCTCTAGCTGGCCCAAGAGTTCATTTCTTAAGTAATAAAAAAGTATTAGGAGTTTGGAAGTTAGTGTCGTGTATGGCAGAGTGTGTGATTAAGTAACTGAGTAAGTTATGCATCGTTCACCTCTTTGTTGTTTCTTTTTTTAGAGAATGGAGTTCAGTGGTGGAGGATTACTTTTGTGAACCCAGTAAGCACCCTGTGTCCATGTGTAGAGGCCTCGTTTGCATGGGCCTCTTCTACACTCTGCTTAAGCTCACAGCTCCTTAGTGTGCTCACTTAGAATAATCACGCATGTTGAGAAGAACCAAAAAGTCTGCAGTTCTTTCATGGTGAGAGACAGACTCTACAAGGACAATGTGCAGCGTGTTACAGCAGAAAAGAAACTATAGCGCAACTTGTGACTGAAAATAATGTAGAAAACTTTATTTATGTTCTCAGCACACAGCAAAACAGACAAAACCAGACTATGTAAACAAAAGAACAGCAGCCGCTGAGTAGCAGCATCTCCTTTCAATAAATTAAACGATTGAGAACAATGCTTTAAAAGTTTCTCAAGTTCCCCTTATATCTGTGTTAATATCTCATTTCTATATCGCATAAGCAGAGACAAAGATTCTATATCAGACATTTTTTTGGAAGATGTGAGAAACTTCTCTCCTGGATTCAAATTTTACATGATGAAAAGAAAAATAAACCAGAAAAAAGAGCATGTAAATATGCTTACAGTGTAACTTATTTTAATATCCACAATAAGAAGTTTTTTAACATTTGGGGGACTGAGGATTGATGGGATCCTTGGGGCCACAAGAATAGGATGCGACGGAAGAGGAAGAGCAGTGGCTTCCTCTGCCATGAGGAAACTGGCACTTGTCAAGCAGGCCCTGCAGTTCAAACACCAGCTTTTAAGATTGCTATGGAAGGCTGAGGGCCAGCTGGGGGAGAATGAATGTTACAGCCTGCTTGATAACTCATAGATAAGACACACAAGCTGGGTCTTCTAAGAAGGCAGGAGAAGGTCTTTCTCTTCCCTCTAGAAACATTTGGCCCCTTCCCCTAAGGTGCATTTTCTCTCAAGTTTTCAGTATTGCTTTATTTGCAGTGATTAAAAGAGATAGACATTTTGCAGACAGACAACATAAGCAACACATAGACATGAAATGCTCTAGACAGAGAGGAGTATAAATCTGGCCTAATAACCATTTTTCCATGTAACAGTGATTTTATGCTTTAGGGACTGAAGTAATAGCTATATTAATAGCTACTAATTTTCTTACCCTTTAAAAGATTCTTACACAGCTCTAACCACAGCCTTTCTAAACGTTAACTTTATTCTCTGCCCATATTTGTTTGATAGCTAAAAAGGTGGATCACTTTGGTCAGGGGTAGGTGTTAGGCAGTTCCTGGGCAGGCTGGCTTTTACAGAATGGGTGTTTAATACCTTGGAGCCTAGGGGACTGTATTCAACTATAGAACTGAGTGTTGGAAAGGGAACTGGAGACATTTTTTACCCTCTGCTGGGAGGAGCAGGAAAAGATTTTGCATCCTCTATGTTACCTTGAGTGGCGGGTGGGCAGGGTGTGTGTGTGGGAGGATTAAGAACAAATCACATGACTCAGCTTCTTAGGCCATATTTGAGGGTCTTCTGTCTCGGGATGAATTTTGGGTGTTCCATTCCTCCAGGGTATGGACAGTGGCAAATTTACCATAAGGGGAATTTAAAAGCAGTCATGTATGTAAGCAGGAAGACAGTCTCTTAACTATCTTGTAAAGAATATGAAGGTTTCACATACTTGAAATTACTGCTCAGCCACAAAGACTTCCTATGCTGGTAAGCCGGGTGTTCATGATCGATAAATTAGAAAAATAAGAAGCTGAGCTTACACAAGTATTTCCTTGGCACATTTAGAGATTTCTGGAAACAAAACTGACAGAGCAGATCATTGGCTTAGGGAACCACTTGGTTCAGAGCCAAATTTCTGGAGTCTGAGTGAAGAATAACATTGCAAGGGGGCTAGCTCAGCTTTGGGCATGGAGGCGAGCGCCTCAAGTCTTCACTATGGCTTTGGTGAAGAGGCCACAGATTGATTTCTTGTGAAAGAAAAGCTGCTTATGTCAGGCCAATGCGAACCTGTCTGCCACTTTAGACAGATAATTTTGGCACTGTGTAAAGGGTATGGCTCTCACATGCCCAGTTCCCCTGCTGAACCCCTCTAAAGCCAGGAGCCCCCGGAGGTAACAGTACACACTCCTATTGTCTCTGTCTCTTACTTACAGCTTTTTTTTTTTTAAACCAGTGCCTACTAAGGATAAAAGAAGAGACCCTCTTGGTTAAGCTGCTTAACAACCTCCAATTCTTAAGATAATACATTGTGTGCTTTGTGTTGCAGAGCTAACCATAGACTCTATTTCTGCACGTTTTAATAGTACTCTCTAGAAGCCTGTCTAGCCATTTGAAAACCAGAAAAACATCTTACCTTTCAAAAACCTTTTTCCATAGTAACACTGTCTGCATTACAACCACAGCATGGGTTTTAAAAGAAACACCGTTGAAATATACAGTGGCACAGCACAGACAGTAAAACTTAGTATCTGGGGGATCTGATTTTTGAGTAAAAGTAGAAGCTGCAGCTATTTTTCAGGTTTTGTATATTAGTATCCTAAATTTTCACTTCGTTTGCCGCAGGCTATCTCCAACAATGGTAACGGCCACGCTCATTTTTTGCTAAGGTGAGGCTGACAGGCTGTCACCTCTCTGGTGTCATCATTGAACCGTGTCTTCTGAGACTCATCCTGAATGTTGGATATTAACTTGTTTTTTTTTTTTTTTTTTTGCTTTTAGTTTAGTTTCTAGCATATGTTTTACTAACTCACTACCTTCAGCAGTTTTGGCTTGCCTTCTTCTGCCATAGAAATAGCTTTCAGGACTTGGCCGTTCTGATCGTAAGGGAATATTTGCCTCTGCTGGGATGGCAGATCATGTTGTCCAAGAGCATAGTTGGGGCTCAGCTCCGCAAGAGTGGAGTGGGAGTGGTAGGAAAGAGCTGTCATCTCCATGGGTGATGAGTCTTAGTGAAGGTAAGACCAAGGAGAATCTTCCACAAGCCGATTAGGAGTAAATGGTGATTACTTCACTGCCACCACCCCGGACAAGGAGGACTCGCTCTAATCCCTCGGTGAGTACTTCTAGGAATTCCATGTCTTTAGAAGTTGTCAAGGAAACAGGCAGATGAACAGCACACTATAACCTGGCACCAGAATTCCAAGTTTATTTGATCACAGAGCTGCAAACTCAGCATACTCCTCTTCATAATTATATATTCAGAATTGGAAAAGCCTGAACTTCGGACTCAACATCCATCTGTACATTCACCACCCATTCATTTTAGCAGTGCTATGCATAAAAACAAGGGCCCTGTGCATGCTAGGCAAACACCCTACTATGCAACTGTTTCACCTGCTCTGATTTTAATTTCTGAAATTTGGAAACGGTTTCACTAAATTGCCCAGGCCGGTGTTAATTCTTCATGGCGCCTGGGCAGACCTCTAGTTTTTCCTTACTTTTCTAAGTAGCTGAGATTACAGGCTTGCACCACCAAGCCTGGAATTGGATTTAGTTTTAAATCTTTGAAATAATCCTGGGATCTAGACCTTTGCATGTTTAATACAAGGTGTTCTCATCTGTTTCCTTCCTCCTACCTTCAAGTACTGGGACCTGAACCAAGAGTCCCATGCATGTTAGGCAAACGTTCCACCACTGAATAAGCCCCAGCCCTTATTTGTTATCTGCTAAATGTGATTTAAAACCGGGTAAACAATGAGATGGCTCAGCTATTGAAAGAATTTGTACAAGCCTGACAACTTGAGTTCAATTCTTTGCAATGAGTGGGGAGAACACACAAATACTTTGGAGGTAGACTCTCACTGTGTAACACTAGCTGGCCTGAAACGCAGTGATCTGCCTGCCTCTGCCTCCTGAATGCTGGGATTAAGGGTGCATCACAATGCCTGGCCTAAATAAAAAGTTTTAAGTGGCTGGAGAGATGTCTCAATGGTTAAGAACACTTGATGCTCTTGCAGAGGCCCGGGTATGAGTTCCCAGCATGCATGTGGTGGCCCATGACCATCTGTAACTCAGTTCCAGGAAGTCCAACACCCTCTTCAGACTTCCATGAGCACCAACTAAATGTGCACAAGCATACATGCAGGAAACAGACACATGAAAGTAGGGCTTAAAGTAGGGGCAGGTAAAAGTGTCCAAGCCTGATGAGCTGAGTCTGATTCTCAAAGGGTGCCTTCTGACTTTACATGTTACGGAGCATGCATATTCATGTGCCTGTACACGTGTATGCACACGAACTGAAAACTAGAACTGACAGTATGGTTTTTCTTTTGACAAAAATGCCAAAATGTAAGAAAAGGGCTAAAAAAAATACCAGCTCAAAAGATCTCTAGTGATCCCACAGAATTTTAAGTGGAGCTGCGTGAGTCAGATTTTCATACCATTTTTTCCATTAATGAACCATCCCCCCTTTCCTCAATGGTGCAGATAGGAATGGACCAGTCTCATTGCAGGGCTAGAGGGTTCCCAGAAACATAACCCTGGATGAAGAAGAAGCCTTAGGCCATTTCCTTAGTTAGGAAGTTCTATCTCCAATGTTTCTCCCCTAACTCCATCCAGAAGACGGCTTTGCAGAGGATCCTGAAAGGAGAATGGATGTGGGTTCTGCCTCTAGGTTTATTGCTGAAAATTAAGAGTCTTGGGATTCAGAGAGTACATAGTAACTCCCTGCCCCAGCTGCCTGAGAGGAAATCAGTTAATCTCACAACTTTGGGAGCATCCCTACCTATAGCATTTAGCTCTTCCTCAGAGGGAAAGTAGGGAACAGACTGACTTTAACCATTGCCTTGTCTCATAACAACTAAGGTTTCTTTCCTATTGGCACCTTCACAGGAAGGATACAGTTTTCATCACCTTCAGGGTTCCGGGGTGGTCCTGGCATATTCAGCAAAACCAGTTTGGCTTCATGGGACTTGTTAACTATGACTTCATTGAGCTTCACTGCTGTGTGCATACGTCTCACATTGGACTGGTCCCTGGTGGGGAAGAAGTGAGAGAGCTAAGGCAAGAAGTTATAAGTGCTCTTTGTTTGGATGCCAGAACCTTTTCACTTGACTACATAATGTCATAATGTGTGTGTGTGTGTGTGTGTGTGTGTGTGTGTGTGTGTGTATAGGGCAGCTTTTTGGGAGTTGGTTTTCCTTCCACCAACTTCTGGGAGATCAGTCCTGGTGCTCATGATCAGGTCCTAAGTTTTGGCAACAAGCCATTATTTTGCTGGCCTGGTTTTCTCATTCTGCTTTCTTGTTTTGTTTTTTTTTAAAAAAATATTTATTTATTTATTTATTATGTATACAATATTCTGTCTGTGTGTATGTCTGCAGGCCAGAAGAGGGCACCAGACCTCATTACAGATGGCTGTGAGCCACCATGTGGTTGCCGGGAATTGAACTCAGGACCTTTGGAAGAGCAGGCAATGCTCTTAACCACTGAGCCATCTCTCCAGCCCCTGCTTTCTTATTTTTTAATAATAGACAAATAATACAGAAATAAGCAATGTGGAGGAGAAAAGGATGGTTAGCTTGTACAGGTAAAGGCACATGTACCACTGCATAGAATACTGTATTGTTACAGGATAAGCTTGTGAGTGTTAACACTTACGGACGCATATTAAGTAGATCCTGGAATCCTTCTATTGACTTGACCTTTTGCCCCCGGGTTGCCATGTACTTATCCTTGGTCCACGTCATGTGTACCTTCTCCTGGTAAGTTTCTGTCTCTTCATCCTCATCAGAACCAATGCTAGTTAAGCGTAGCATTGAGTTTCGATCTTTCACCAGCTGTGCCTAGGAAAGGTCAAACAGTTATTCTCCCTGTTCTTATGCTTTAACTGTTTTGAAAGGACCATAGGCTATACTGGAATAACTGAAAAAATGAGAAGAAAAGATTTGTCTTCTGATATCACTGTCAGACCTCACAGACCAGGCCAGGTCAATTCAGCAAGCTCTTTCTTACCTCTCTGTCTCGTTCTGTTTTAGACAGTCGCATGTGCCGGAGCATCTGGGACCTCTGCTCCATCATGAGGGTGCGCTCATATGTATAGGCTGATATGTCACTGTCATGCTGCCACAGACAGCACACAAAGCAGGCACAAAGAAAAAGGAGGGTTAGCCAGTATTCGTATTTCTACACATTGACCTAATTCAGAAAAACTGTCATCGCATCAACCTTTCACTCCTGTTTTGTTCAGTCTTGAGTTATGATTTCAGGGATGGAGATTAAATACAGTCACTGAGTATTTTCCATGATTTGATCATATTTGTGGCCTTGAAACAAAATACTGCACCTTGTATTTTCCATACAAAGCTAGTGTGATTTTTAACATGAATTAAATATTAATAAATATATTAAGCAGCTAAGAATTTGAAATATACGATCAAACATCAATATATAATGTATGTATGTATGTATGTATGTATGTATGTATGTATGTATGTATGAGCTGTGTAATAAATGACAAAACAAAGAAAAAGTAACCCCAGGGGCAGGAAGATGACTCAGTGGATAAAGACATTTGCTGCCAAGTCTGACGCCATGAATTTGGGTCCAGAGACTCACATGATATAAGCAAAGTAGTGAACCCTGTAAGCTGTCCTCTCTCTCTCTCTCTCTCTCTCTCTCTCTCTCTCTCTCTCTCTCTCTCACACACACACACACACACACACACACACACACACACACACAGACAGTAATAAAAATATAGATAATTTAAAATGAAAGCAAATAAAAAAAACTTCCCAAACATTTATACATCCTACTTACTTAGGTCAATAAATTAGGATTTTTTTTTTTAGGACTAGGGGGTTAAACCACACATTTATAGCTGATTAATATCCCAGACTAGATTCTAGAAGAGAGCTGGGGTTGAGGGAGTGGTGTTCTCCTCTATTTCAAGTTCCACTTCCTCACCATCTCCACCACTTCCACTTCTGCCTCAATGCGCAGATGGTACAGGAAGGTGGCCAGATCTTTCTTCATCTGGATACTGTTGTCTTCGAGTTGGGCCACTGTGAAGATCCTTATGCTGCATTTTCTCCATACCTGATGAAATTCCATGTGTACATGGGAAATTAGGTGCATGAAGGGGAAAAAGTGATTCCCTAAAATGAGACATTTGTGCCTAGGATGAGCTTGCTGTAGTATCAAGTATTTGTTCCTTGCTTCCTGCTTGATTCATTTTTGTAGTGGTGTAAAATGATGTGAGTTGCCTCTCTGTATGCAGTGAATATGTTTTGTTACTATTGGTTAATAAAGAAGCTGATATGGCCAATAGCCAGTCAGAATAGAGCCAGGTGAGAAATCCAAGCAAAGATAAAGGGAGAAAGAAGGTGGAGTCAGAGAGACACCAGCAGCTCCCGAAGGAGTACAATGCCAGAGCATTACTGTTAAGCCACGGGGCATGTGGCGATATACAGATTATTAGAAATGGGTTAATTTATATGTAGAGCTAGTCAGTAAGAAGCCTGAGTCATTAGTCAAACAGTTATATTAAGTCTCAGAATGGTTATTCTGGAACTTGTGGGCTGGAGGTTTGAGTAAGCAACACATTAAATACAATCTAAGTTAACACAATAGCTCAGGCTGGCCTTGAACTTTGATCCTCCCACCTTGGCCTCCTGAGTGGTGGGATCTACCAGCATCCTTCATTATTGCTGACTCTAAGTTCTTAATTCTGTTACAAGAAAAAATTTGCTCATGTAGTATTGTGAAATTGATGTTTGTCCCTGACTCTTGGAATTTGTAAAATCCTTGGAAGGACAAGGGACTGAGGATTGGGTTGACCACCAGTGGCGAATGGTTTTAGGCAGAAGCATGAGTAGAACAGTACTTTCAGTGTGCATCCTCAGGATGCAGGAAGGCAGTGTGTAAGACTATCAATCTGTGGGATAGAATGCTACCTCCAGATAATAAAGACAGAATTGATTCAGCAACACCAAGTTGCTGCCTACTGCGGGAACAGCTGCTGGTTTCATATGGGGAGGGTAAAACACACCTTCATAACCCCATCCAAGATCCACCGAGAGTGCTTTATTCAGACAGCATAACAATGACACCATACAAACATATCGGAGAATGAGTATATATGGGTATGTCAGGCACAACATGTACATACTTACCCCTGAAACTGATGTGTTTCTGTTGCTTTTGTTTGTTTGTTTCAAACACTCATATGGAATTTTAGTAAACTTGTTGGAGTCCACTTAAGGTGGATTGGTAACATACAACAACAACAGCAACAAAATAAAATAAGGTTAAAAAAACCCTAAACCCACTCTACTTCTAATAATTTTGAAGCTGGGATTATGGGACAGCCCAGAATAAGCCCCAACTCTTCAGATTTTAAGTGCCACCACTACTCAGTTAAATAACAATAATGCATGTAGTGAGCCAGGACAGCAAGAGAAATGCTTTGAAAGAGTGTCCAGAGTACCTTGTGCTGTTTCAGTAGGAAGGGTAGCAGCATGAGCATGCCCCCATCATGCACAATCCACCACACATCAATGTTGCCCTCAGAAAATGGCTCCACATTGCTGGGAAAGAAGGAGACATTTTTAGCCACCAGCAGGGCTAGATGGGCAGCAGTTGTCACTCGAACTGTGCCTATGGAGAGAAGAGAGGATATTTATATATCCGTACACAAACAAGAACTGCTGCACTTTCTTTGCTAACCACCATCTCAGGACAGGAAGGTAATGCTGACTGACATTTCTTGGAATAATGTGTCCTACTGACACCACACATCACACTTTACGAAGAGACAGAGGTCACTGGGGGATGTTTAGAGCGCTAGTAATGAATGGAGAAACATGGTTTAGGAAACTAGAGATACTACATATTTAAAGTATGAATCTGGGAGAGTCTGATGAAAGACAATCTTTACAGTTCTTGTGAGGACATCAAAATGAAAATGACAAATGAATATGACAATAGATGAGACTTGACATAGATAAATAATTTGTGAGCATAAACGTAAAGTTGGACAGGGCAGGTAACAGGTTATTAGGAGTTTTTAAGTGGCCTCCTAACAGCATGTTTCAACACAGCACAGTCTCTACTTTATAAGAGTTAGGGTGACAGATTTAACTTGATCCCTTTCTGGGCCCTCAGGTCAGTACAGGAAACAGTTTTGTACCAATGAAAGTCTTCCAAGCGCGAGCATCTTCACTCTGACGCCAGCCATTGGGCCAGCCCATCACCACTGTGTTGTGCTTCATGCCTCCAAGGCCACAGGACTGGATGAGGTGTGAAATACCCTCTTTCAGCTTGGCAGCCACCACCAGCTGGCAGAATCCTTTTACCTTTTCTGCCTCCATTAGGTGCTTAATGGTCTGAAAAACATACAAAACTTCAACTGTGTTGTCTGGTTTCTGTCCTACACAACTGCTTTGCCCTGAACCTTTTAACTCATCATTCCTTCTCGTTATTGTATTCCCATCTTTCTCTAAATTCAATGTAATATTGTAATATAATAGATGTAATAACATAATGTAATATAATAGAAAAGTCAAAAAACTTCAATGTGCTCCACTGAAGTGTCATCTTTGTTTTTGTTTTGCTTCATTTGTTTTACTTTAGAAGTGCTTACTGCCTATATGCGTATCTGTAGCTGGTGGTCCATATGTAGCTCCTCTTCCCTTTCCTCTATTCTGCTTGCTTCCTTTTCAGGTGAAGCACTGAGCACAAGGCTGTCCAAAAAGTAGTGGACATAGTTTCTTGATTGACAAGGCAAATTCACTAGTGTCAACACCATAATCTTGTTAATCCCAGGCATTCCTTAATCTTTCAGGAAACCTAGGCATCCTAATAACCTAATAATCTGATGATCCCTGAAGTTCACTTGAGAATTTTCTCAGGTAAGGTTTCCCTCTTCCCCTTCTCTTTTTCGTATATTCATTCTGACATTTGAATAGTGACTGAGTACACCTGCATTTAATTTATTATGCTGCATTTAGTCAGGTTAACTTAGAGGCGGTATCACATGCCTATTTATCCTTACCCAACTCCTCTGTTGGAAAGGGAATGGGAATAATGATGTACAAAATAGATATTATTTTCTCAAAGACACAAGTTAAGTTAGTGGTTATCTAGGGTAAAGATATTGATTTGCAGCCATATGCTTTTTAAAAATTAACTTTTGTCATCTGGATTAATATTTCCCAGAATTTCTAATTAAAAAAAGGATTAATTTTAAAAATTAATTGTGTGTGTACATGCTGGGAACCAAACTCAAGTTCTCTGTGAGCACGTATGTACTCTGAACTATGCTGCCATCAGATTCAGGGACATTATCATAGTCGAACATAAATTCTCACATGATTTCTCTTCCTTTCAGATCAGCGTTTGGAGTCTAACTGAAAATGATGTTTATTGATAATCTCACGGGAAATGCTTTAAATGGGGAGAGTAGACATCTACTCTGGCTCCTTCTGTCTCGGGATTACGACTGTTCAAAAGGCAGCACTGAGTTGGAAGCCTAGGTCACACAGAAAAAAGTATCTCTTAGAAACCTGAGGGCTTCCTTCTAATCTGAACTTAGCTTACAGGTGTCACATAAAGTTGATAAGTCTTTTAAAAATATTACTAAACCTTATGTTCAAAGTTGGTCAACACTTATGCAAAAACATTCTTTTAAACTGATTTTTTTTTTTTACATCTGCTGTACCATTCAAATGCTTTATGTCCTCCATGATTTCCTCAGCAATCTCTTTTCAAGGGTACATATAGAAAAGCTTTTGGTTTTGGTTTTATGAAACAGGATCCTGGCGCTCACTCTGAAGACCAGGTTGGCCTTGAACTTACAAAGATCCACCTGCCTCTGCATCCCTAAGTGCTGGGATTTTAAAGGCATGCACTACCATGCCAGGCTCAGAAACATATTTTTAAATAATTAGGAATAAAAGCATTTTCCAGCTTTTATTATATGCTAACATAAAAGGTTTATCATTTGGGGACAGAACCTCACCCTTCTCTGTGAACAGTGCTGGCCTTCTTGTAGGCCATTAAAGCACAAAGCACTTGAGGAATGCAGGTCGGTGGACTACATTCCTTACCTGCTCTGCAGCCAGAGCTTCCCCATAGTTCTCCAGGAAGTTCCCCACGATGACAGAGCCCACAATAGTGAGTCCCTTTCCTGCCTTGAGCTGGGAGGCAAAGGTGAGGAGGCGAGGGTGCTTGACGTGTAAGTCTTCATCCAGCTTCAGCAATACAAGCAGCTGAGGCCTGTGCAGAGGTGAGGAGGCAGACACTTAGGTGTGGGAGACATGGCAACTTCATCCCTTCTTTCAGGAGGTCTTTACAAAACATTTGACTTGATAGAAGGATGGAATAAGAGGAATGGTAAATGATGGTTCTGAGTTATTTCAAATGTTCTCAGTATTGTCTAAAATTGACCAGTCTTCAAAGAATAACAACATACAATAAATGCATACAATAAGTAAGGCAGCCATATTTTCGGATAGTTCAAAACTGGAAACCAGTTCCTTTGAGCCACACAGTCTTAATCTGGTCATCAAGAGAGCACTGTTGTGTGCTTTAGCTGTGTGCAAACACCACTAAGGTCTGCTGATCGCTTTACCTCCAGTTCTTAGTATGAGGAGGTCCTTCCTCCAGGCGGAGCAAAGCAAAGCGAGCGGCACTGAGGGACAGCCCACGGATGCCATCGCCCCATTCCTTCTCAGCCCTGGGGAGGGGAGAAGAGAAGCAGTCCGTTTATACTGCACTGAGAAGAAATTCAAAGGAATAAAACCCAGGCTTTTCCGAACCTCACAGTAAAACACGTACAAGGTAGAAGACTAAGACTCATGGTGTACTTTGTCTACTGTCCCTTATCAGCATGAGGACCCCCTACGAGGCTGACCATCCCAAACCACAGATGGTCCACAACACCATGTATCTATTCAAAGGCAACTATGTGGAATATAAATTCAGATTAAGAAATTACTTGTAATTGTGATTTTGAAAATAATGGAAAGTCCAAAGTAATCTGCTGAGTCAGGATATAATTTATTCCCATGTTTGGAGGTTGTCTGGGGTTTTGGTTGCTGGGATGCTATTCAGGATTAATTGCATTTCAGACTATCCCTTGCTTGAAAAGTTTAGCTAAGATGTTTACATTTGTTCTGTACTTTTAAAAGTTTATTTATGTGTACACATCTTTGTATAGAAATGCTCATGAATGTTCAGGTGTCTCTGGAGGCCAAATCAGTGTTGAATCCTCTGGGGCTGGACTAGCAGGTGGTTGTGAGCTGCCTGGGGAGTTCTTGAAACCAAACTCTCTTAACCACTGAGCCATCAATATCTCAGGCTCTGCATCACTTTTTTTTTTCTTTTTGTTTTTTGTTGAGAGAGAATCTTGATATGCAGCTCAGGTTGGCTTTCAGTTTTCAATCTTCCTGCCTCAGCTTCCTGAGTACCGTGACTACAGATGTGTGCCACCATGCACTGACAAACCCATTATTCTTGACCTTCTCAGCAGTGAGCAAGGTAAAATTTATACTTACCCTTGGTACTCAATGTACTTGTAGATCATGCCAGCAATTACCATAGCTACAATGGCATAATACCAGGAAGAAATGAACATCAGAGCTAGACAGATACTCATTCCCATGAAAGAGAGGGCCCTAGAAAATGAAAACAAAAATAGAGATCAACAAGTATCTTTCTAAGTAGCAAAAAAAGATAACAGTTCTAGGAAATGCTTCCTGTACTGCGGTGGGGATTGGAATTTTTTTTTTTTTTTTTTT